>NC_092809.1:145255671-145564790 GCF_040954645.1 Diabrotica undecimpunctata
CGATTATTATACATTTTTACTTTGTTATTGAGAAGTAGCGTTATTTCACGGACGATTATGGTATATTAGGTGGGTTATAATAATAATAATAATTATCATTTTGAATTTGTTACTAAAATGAGTTCGCGAAGTGCAAACTTTTGGAGATCGTTAACCTTAAATCGCCAAATCAAAAACTTACTGTCCCAAAAATAAAACACGATAATAATACAACAGTAAAAGAGCAGTACTCCTTTAAAGATGGAGATATTTTGTCACCTTTTCCTTTCGAGACAGACAATGTTTTCACGACTATTAACCAGGACACACTCCAAATCTTACAATCAACATTTCCTGATAAAAATGTTGAACTTGTAGAAACATCAAAAAGTGATTTTAAAGTCAGCAAAACTCAAGTGAATGAGCCATTATCGTCCTCTAGCTCAACAAGCGGTTCATTAATCTCCTGCTCTTTATCTAGCAGCACCACGAGTCGAAGAAATTCTACATCGACGGTTGATGACAGCGATGCAGACCCGGATTTTTCACATAGCGGTAATGACGAACTGTCGAGTGAAGGTAAATTAATATTTATTATAATATTTATTCTCATTTCGTACATGATTTTGATTAATTTATATTTAAATGGGAATAAGCCACAATTAAAGGTTAAAATACGTTTATTGACGTTTCAATTTCCACTTCGGAAATCGTTCTCAAAATACAAACATTAGTAAATTAAACAAATCTTGTTTTTTGTTACTTAGTGAAAAATTCTTCTAATAATTTAATTTTATCTGACTCATCTATATTGACAATTCAGACATACCTTATACATTTTAAAGTAGACGACTTTAAAATGATATTGCCAATATTGTTGAGTTGCGTTCCTGACACGACTTTACTTATAAGATAGTTCATTCGATTACATGAAATCAACTTTAACTTGAGAATATCCGTCAGAAAAGATCATAAAATGTAATTCGTCTTTAAAAAGACAAATACATGCCATGATGACAGTAAAATTCTCCTGTTAGTGATTCCATAGTAAATTATGAGGGAAAAACCAGGAACAAAACCTCATAATACTATCCCGACATGGTAAGTATTTGATCGTGCATTTAGTTTACCTTCAATAAACACCAAATTCCGATTTTATATGTTTGTTATTTAAAAAACATAAATGATGTATTCTCTATATATGTTACTGACTTACCAATACTGGTATTTTTCTTTTAATAACTTCCTCTTTCAATATGGGTAACCAGATCCTACTACATTCTGCCGAGGAATTCGCGACACAATTGGTCTCATTTAGCATAATTAGAGCCGCTTCTTTGATTTTTCTCTTTTTACCATCCGTTTCTTTTAGAACTATATTTGAATCATTCCATTGAACCCTATGTTCATTATCCCATGCGTGTTTACAGATTTGAGATCTATCAAATTCTCTATTTTTAATATAGGATTGATGTTCACTTATTCTAACATTTAATGGTCTTTATGTTTCACCTAAATAAAACTGATCGCATTCACAAGGTATTTTATAAATGCAATTCTTTGTCCTTTCTTGTTCATTGTTAGGTTTGGTTTTGGACAAAATAGATCTCAACGTGTTTGTTGTTTTGAATGTTGTTGAAATGTTGAATTTATTTCCTATCCTTTTAAGCTTTTCCGACAATCCTTTTATGTATTTTGATTTTGATTACAGATAAAGAAAATGAAAAAGATGTCTCCGTAAAAAAACAAGAAAACGACGGGCGAACCCTGAAAATTGGAAATCAAATGTTGCAAAAAAAGACGAAAACTAGGAAAAATGTCGCATATTATTTTAAAATAAACGGAAATGACATTCGTGTGTGCAAACGGTTATTTGTGCGACTCTTTCTATTTCCTCAACCACAGTCACGACAGAAAAAAACTTGTTGATGGTGTTCTTGAAACTGATAACCGTGGAAAACATGGTAATCATAATAAACTCTCCAACAGTATCAAGGAAGATATTCGCGCCCACATAAATTATATTCCAAGAATACCGTCACACTACCTTATGGCGTAAACTGAACGTGAATTCATCGAAGGAGGGCGGACCATCGCCCAAATATATCGCGACTATGTGGATAAATGTAAGGAACTAAAAAAACCATTTGGAAGTCGGACAACTTTTTTTGAAATATTCAATGAGTTCAACGTATCTTATTTTATAATAAAAAAGGATCAGTGCGAACTTTGTACACAATACGAAAAATTCTAAACACAATGATACACAATACAACAATTACCTGGAATAAAAAAAAAAGAAGCAAGAAAGCCGAAAGAGAAAGACAAAGCGGACCCAGACAAATCTAAATTTGTCTGTCCTTATGACCTCCAAGCTGCCCTTTCGACGTCCAAGGACGATGTATCGGTATTTTATTACCGATCGAAATTATGGACATATAATTTAACTAATTTAACTATCTACGATCTTAAAAGTAATGAATGTATTTGCAACGTGTGGCACGAGTGCGAAGAGAAACGAGGAGCCATCGAGATCGAGACGTTAGTGTGTGAATATATTGAAAAAGAAGCTAACTGGAAAAAAGAACAAGATATGTCTTCTAGACCGACAATTGCGGAAGTCAGTAGAAAAACAAATACATATTAATGGTGTACATGCCTCTGTGTCTTCAACAATATAAAAACGATTGAGCATAAATATTTGATTAAGGGGCATACCCAAAATGAGGGAATAACGCACACTCGGTTATTGAAAAAGAAATTAGAAGAAGTTTAAAATCTGGCAGCATTTATGTCCCTTCTCAGTATTTTTAAATTATGAGAACACCAAAGAAAAGCACTGCATACTTTGAGGTCAACGAAATGAGCGCTCAGGATTTTATTGACTTCAAAGCTCTTGAAAATGAGCTTGGTGACAATTTTAAGAGAAACGAAAAAAATGAGAATTTACTATTTTTTGATATCAAAGTTGTAAAGTTTTCACAAGACAACCCCTTCAAATTTTTGTACAAAACATCCTACCTCGCTGATGACTTTGAAGAACTTCTTCTTCTTAGTCGTTAACCTGATGCAGGTATCGTGATATCATGAAGCTATTAACTAAATTTCCCAATGTTCCTTCACGTTTTTCTATCTTCTGCCATTCTAGCACATTCTGACAATGGAGCGCCAATGGTAGCAACAATATGGTCCGTGTATCGTGTGGGAGATCTACCTCTATTTCTTTTGCCTTCTACTTTTCCCTGGATGGTAAGTTTTTCAAGACCATTTCTTCGAAGGACATGTCCAAAATAGCTTATTATTTGTTCTGATATTTGTGTTCTTAGTCTTTTCTTTATGTTTAGCTGGTCCAGTATGGATTCATTTGGTCTTCGGGCCACCCATGGTATTCTCAGCATTCGTCTCCAGCAGTACATCTCAAATACATCTATGTTCTTTTTGTCTTTCTCAGTAAGGGTCCAGCATTCCGATGCATAAGTAAAAACTGGAAAAACTAGACTTCTTACTAGTCTTATTTTTGTATCGGTAGTTATTTCATGGCTTTTCCAAATTTTTGTTAATTTTGCCATAGCGCTTTTTGCAATTGCTGACCGCCGCTTTATTTCTTCAGTACAGCCACCTTTGTTGGTTATTAATGAGCCCAGGTACACAAATTTATCTACAACAGCGATATTGTTTATCATGACCAGATGATTTTGATTGTTGTTAGCTCTGTCAATTATCATGATTCTCGTTTTATCTCTGTTTATTTTAAGACCCATCGTTAAGCTTACGTCTTCTATCCGTTGTAGCAGGTAAATCAATTCAGCTTCAGAACTAGCGAGGATAGTAGTATCATCTGCATATCTCAAGTTGCAAATCTTCTTCCCGCCAATGGTGATGCCACCGTTCCAGCCCTCAGTAGCTTTCCGCATTATCCATTCACCATAGATGTTAAATAGAATTGGGCTTAGTATGCAGCCTTGTCTCACGCCCTTTGTGACCCTGAAACTATCGGTTAGTTCCCCATTTATTCTAACTCTGGCATAATTGTTATTGTACAGGCTTTTAATTAGCAGTATCAGATGATTGGGGACTCCCATTTCAGACAAAACCTGCCACATTTTACTCCAGTTGACCAAATCGAAAGCTTTACTATAATCTATGAAGCACAAATATGTTGTGATGTTAAATTCTCTGGATTTTTCTACAATCTGCCGTACGTTTAAAATTTGTTCTCTAGTACCACGTCCGGGAACGAAACCTGCTTGTTCCTCCGCAATGTTAGGTAGTAAAAAGGGCTTTATCCTCTCGAGGATTATGTGTAAGAGTATCTTACTGCAATGCGCAATTAGAGCAATTGTTCGATAGTTACTACATAAATCTTTCGCTTCCTTTTTATGTATGGGAATATATAGTGATTGTGTCCAGTCCTCAGGCCATTTACCTGTCTCCCACACTCTTTGACAAATTTGATGTATTATATCCACTCCAACGTCATCTAGGGCCCAAATCATTTCAATAGGTATGTTATCTGGACCGGCAGCTTTCTGACTTTTTTGCCTCATAATTGCTGCTTTAACTTCACTTTTGAGTACCTCAGGTTCCGTCACCAAACTGGCATCTTCTTGTTGTGATGGGGCGTCTGTGCTTTCCTCCATCATCAGTCGTCCACAGTATTCTTTCCATCTGTGTAAAATATCTTTTTTAGAAGTGAGTAGAGTTCCGTTATCATCTTTGATAGCAAGGTAGTTTGGTGTAAAGGAAATTTAAAAACCAACTCCAAAAAAAATACAAGATCATCTGCAATTATTTTGTCTGTACAGGAAAGGAAAGAGAAAATTAAAAATTGGACCGTAATGTAAAGAAAGCGTACAATGCGCCCATTCCCATAGCTCCAAATAAAAAAGAAAGAATGTCCACCAAGTACATCTCATGTACTTGGTGGACAATAACTACGTTAAAAGAACCTACTACGAATTTTATAATAGTCTAAGGGTATAAGACAAAATTTGTGATGATTTTCAAGACTGCATCGCTATTTTTAGAAATGTGTTATTTTTGTACCTTACGTTTTTATTTAAATTACACGTTACAAACGACTAAAGTTACTTGTTAAAAGGTATAAAAAAATTTTGTGTTGCCATTTTTTAGAACATAACTGTCGTTTTTGTTCCTCAATTTATATTCATAATAGTTTTTCTGTCTTGTTTATTTGTTTACTTTTATCAAAAATAAATTCATTTTTTAAAAATATCGTTAATTTGATCTCGCTTTATTACATCATTCAATGACAGAAATGACTACTATTATTTGATCGATGCGCGTGATAACTTAAAAATAAAATAGAATCGTCTTCTTCTTCTGGTTCCTATCCGTTTCGGATGTTGGAAATCATATTGGTAATCATGACCTTGCTCGCTGCGGCTCGAAACAGCTCCGTTGAGGTTTTCTTAAACCATGTTCTTAAATTCCGCAGCCATGATATTCTCCTTCTACCGGGTCTTCGCTTACCTTTGACTTTACCTTGCAATATAGACTGCATCAGGGAGTAACGGTGCTGATTTCTCATGAATCGTCTTAGAAACACGATAATATTCCAAAAACAAAATAAATTCATTCAGAGAATACTGTAACAACTACGAAATTTGAAACAAATCTGTAAAATTTTATCATTTTTGATTAAAAGACAATTAACTAATATTCATTAGCAAACCAAGAGAAGAATAATTGACAGTTTAAAATAAAATTTCGGTTAAAAATCAATAACAGTAACTATTATACACCTTAACTAGAAAAAAAAAACTCTTTAACCTTCAATTGTCTAAAAACTACTTTTTGGAGATTTTACGTTATTCCGCGAAGTGTGCGATATATTGTCATAATAGTCAAAGACTGCGCGACTCGCTTTGGTGCCCTTTGAGGCTCTATTCACTAAACGCGACAGTCGCGTCGTCGGACTTGAACGTGTTAATATTAAATATTATAATCATAAATCAATAATCAATGAATTTTATAATAATCCTTGTGTTGTAGTATTTTTGAATAATGTTAATATTCTTCCCGATCTATACTATTATATTTCTAATAGGCAAAATGAGCATTTATATCCGATATTAATATTTTAGTAGCGATCGCTTTAAAAATCTCGTTGGCCCCACCAAATAGGCCTCAAGGGCCCGTAATTTTTTAGCCGATTCACTGCACGCGAACGATAGTAACATCGTACTAATTAGGAACTAGGTAATAAATAGCATCATAATATAAAACAACCACCCACAAAGCGTTTCGTGAATTGCCTCTTAAGCTGTTAAAGCAAAATAATTCTTTGTCCGCGGCTAGCCGAGGGATAGAGATAGAAGAGTTAATTAAGGGAATTATTCTGACAGGAAGTTTATTAAGGTAGTGTCGAAGACAACTTATTTCTTCCCCCGGAAAAAGTGGGGTAACCATTTCGGTTTGATTTAATACAATAATAAAACCAACTATTTAATAAAATATTTTAGTTTTTACCAAAAATTTTGGCTATTTTAATATAACAAAAACAATAGCATTAGTAAGTATAGTTAATTTCCATCTATCCATTTTTTCATTTTTTTAGATCTTTTCATAGCTCTATTGTTTATTTTTTTGTATTGTAATATTTTTCTTTTACCATACCTTTTAAATCCTATTAACTATTTTGATATCTTTCTTTTGTTCATTCTGTTTAACCGTCCAAAACAAAAACTGGAATAGTGGACACAACTTCTCAAATAAAAAATAAAAAGATTAGTACGAAAAAAATATTGATAATGCTTATTTAACCATTAAGTTATTCTGCATATAATACAACAACCTCTTAGTTGTCGACAACTAAGTCGTTATTTGAAATTTCTAATGAAAGTAATATAAGAAATAAAAATAATATAATAAAAACAAATATAAGGAACTTTGGTTTAATAATTTACAAATTATTTTTGAAATTTTTTATAATTTATTTACAAAAAATATATTTGATTTTCTGTACTATATCTAAAACTGGTCATTATTTCTGCCATACGAGCTAGTGTGTTTGGTTACGGTAGTTTTAATGATACGAGAACTTCCAGTATGCACTGCTTCGCCAGAGTCTTCTTCGTCAAAAACTTGTTGTCCTGTTTGTACTGGTTTTCTTACATATTTTGTGGCTTGAACGATTCTAGATCCTCCTCCGTTCACTTCTTCAGAATCTTCGTAAACTGTTTGACCGGTTTGATGTTGGCCAATAGGGTATACAGTAAGTGATGGTTGTCTGCGTACAGTAACTGTTTCTTGGACGTAACCTGAAACATCCTGGTGGGGTTTTTGAGCTACAACTTGTTGGCCAGATCCATAGCGGCCACTGGTGTGTGTGGTTTGTACTACTTTAACGCGACGCCCACTGCTATGTCCCCCAACAACTTCATCAGAGTCTTCGTAAACTGCTTGACCAGTTTCGTGCTGGCCACTAGTGTACACAGTGCGTGATGGTTGTCTGCGTACAGTTTCTACCGTTTCCTCGACGTAAGTATCCTGGTGAGGTTTTTGGGCGACAACATGTTGACCAGATCCGTAGCGGCCACTGGTGTGTGTGCTTTCGACTACTTCGACATTATGCCCACTGTTGTGGCCAGATCCTACGGTTGAAGCATGTCCATCACCATGTCCGCCATATCCAGTAGTTTCTACTACTTCCCGATGTACACTAACTCTGTCGTGACCATTACTACGTCCACCAAAAACATTTTCAACAGCACCGTGAACATCATCATGATGTCCGTGGCTAGTTTCTACAACTTGGTGAACATTATGAGTATCATGAAGACCACCATAACCGTGACCAGTTTCGACAACATGAGTATCATGAAGCCCACCGTAACCGTGACCGGTTTCTACAACTTGATGAACATCATGAGCACCATGAAGTCCACCATAACCGTGACCAGTTTCGACAACATGAGCATCATGAAGCCCACCATAACCGTGACTAGTTTCGACAACATGAGTATCATGATGTCCACCATAACCATGACCAGTTTCAACAACATGAGTATCATGATGTCCACCATAACCATGACCAGTTTCAACAATCTGATGAACATCGTCGTGGTGCGAACCGTACCCATCGTGGTGTCCACCTCCATATGAAACTACATGTTCAACATCTTTGTGATGGCCTCCGTATCCGCCTCCTCCGTGACTGTAGTCTCCATGACCATAGCCTCCGCTATTAAAACCTCCATGACTATAGCCTCCACCGCCATGTGCATACACAGTGGCGATAATAATTGAGAGACACACCTGAAAAAAAGTTTAACAAATGATTAGATACCATTTTCATACCAATTTAAAGATGTTTTGTTTATTTACTAACGGATTAAGTAAGTAATTACTAGTTTTCCAAAGAAAAATTTGTGTTTGGAAAAAATATATTTTTCTTGTTATTTTAGCCTTGGTTTAGAACCTTTAGCACAAGAATCTAGTTTTTGCATTGTTCTTCATTAATGGTTATTTATTATTAGGGTAAATTAATTTTTGTCTTTTGCGGTTCTTAGAAATGATTTTACAAACTACTACCGAATATCCAACGGTAAGGCAAATTATAAGGAGTTACTTAATTGTGGTTAAATCTTTGTAAATGGGTTTTTTCAAAAAATCCTTAAAAGGGCTACATAAAATAACAAGAATGTTTTCGGAATAATATTTCCATCATCAGGTTAAAAATGCAGGTTAACATGCCTGAGCCACCAAAATATTAGGGTAAAACCCTTTAAAATACATAAAGTTAAAAAAGATTGTACATAATGTTGTTATTAATATTTGATGTTTAATATTTAATTAAATTTTACTTTAGGTAACATACACCCATGCCTTAGGTGAGTTCCAGCGTCCGGAGAGTAAACCTCTTCAAACGGACTTCAGCTGGTAACTAGTTACGGACGCTGGAACTCACTTAAGGCATGGGTGTATGTTACCTAAAGTAAAATTTAATTAAATATTAAACATCAAATATTAATAACAACATTATGTACAATCTTTGTTAACCTTATGTATTTTAAAGGGTTTTTACCCTAATATTTTGGTGGCTCAGGCATGTTAACCTGCATTTTTAACCTGATGATGGAATTATTATTCCAAAAACATTCGTGTTATTTGATGTAGCCCTTTTAAGGGTTTTTTAAATATACCCATTTACAAAGATTTAACCTCTTTTTTGTGATACGTGGTATACAGCCAGCTGCAGGAATTATTTTCCTTGTGGATTTCACTTAATTGTGTTTGGAAGTTGATTTATTGTAGCATTTTAATATCATTTACTATTTCTATTGCCGGCAGAAGACATCTACCACTTACTGATCAACGACTTTTAGACTGATGGGTTCGTAAGTGGAAGGGCACTCTTATGTCCTAGGGTTAAGAAATCGGCCTGAAAGCGAAGGAACCAATCCACTAAAAAACCAGAGGAACTATTGCCTTTAAGGCCCTTAGACAACACCTAGTATGACTATCATACCACTGGACCTTCCAAGTCGTAATCAAGCAAAACCCCAATGCCATAAAAAACGCCAAGGCAATAATAAACAAGAAAAATAATAAACTTGGTACGTAAAAACGTACGTTAAAACGTGAAGATCATGCATGAGGCTGGCTAAATCTACAAGCCTTTAAAGAAATTAACATGCCCAGCATAGACGTCAGGGGTATTTGCAAAATATGCGCTAGATTGTCACCGGTATTCGTCCAGCGCCTGTCGATATCTGTAAGAATACTACTAATAAAAATCGATTAATTGCCAATAAAAATATAAGTGATGTATAGGCACCCATAGCGGATAAACAGACGAAGAAATAGAAGCACTCTATTATTACTTAACTAACATTGTAAAGAAAATAAAAACAAACGAAATACCATTAGTCTTAGGTGATTTAAACACCTATTTCAACACCTACTTCAGACTAACATAGAGAAGACTGTGTACATCGCGATCAGCTCAAGATAAACATATCGTTTAAAATCAGATCGATTACACCTTAATTAACAAAAGGTTCAGAAATTAAGTAACATCAGTAAAAACATACCTTAGGTCGGACATTCAGTCGGATCACAACCCACTTGTCGCCAATATTGATCGTAGACTTAAAAAAAATGCGAATACCAAAATCCATGAAATACAAGTTAAAACAGCCATCGACGAAAAACGAGAAATACAAAAATATCCAAAAGACAATATGCCTGGATTAAAAACATTAAACAACTGTTAGAAAAGAAAGAGTAGAGCAATACCTGAGCCAAAAAGGAACAGAGAAGAAAAAAGTTTTTGGATAAATAATAACTAACTACGACGGATAGGAGAAGGAAAGGGCATTGTAGGATATTAGAATATTATCAAGGAAATAAAAAAGGCAATTAGAGAAATTAAAAATATGTGGATGAAAGAACAATTTAAAGAAATCAAATACTGGACCGCAAACGTGCTGTGTTTAACCTCTACGAAAGTCAAGGAGGCAAAAGGTATATAATCCAAAAAAATTCGCAAATGTAACCAACGTTTAGCAGAGTATAGTAAGTGATGTAAAGCAAACATAAGTAATTGGAAAGTGTTATATAACAGTAACAATTGAAGACAACAGAAATAACACCACCGTGCAGAAAACAAAAGGGCATACTGGACCATCAATCATCGAAATAAAAGTAGAAGACGGAATAAAGAATATCAAGGAGGAAAAGGCTGTGGGACCACATGATTTTTATGCCATGTTCTTGAAGATATAATAGTTTTATTGACACACAATCCAAAATGATTAGCTTCACTGAAATTTGTCAAGATATAATTCTTTTGACTGACGCTTTATTTGAAAAACTACAGTTTTTGCGGCAAATACACAAAAAATACACTCTTCGCCGTGTTTTTTGGAATTGTACTCTTCGTTAGCACTAGCTAAATAGGAAGTTTAGTAAAATGAGGAAGTCAGTTAGCTTAACATCCTGCCTATATTGACATAAGCATCAATGTATTGCTTGAAACACAAATATTTCCTGATACTTGAAGGACATTAAGGTTGGTAATGCTTCTCAAGAGTGAGAAGAAGTATCGTCCCATCTGCTGCGAAGACAAACATTCGGATTCTGGAAACAGAAGAACACAATGTAATCGAGGCATTGCAAAATATGATCTTCTGCTCTTTGATGTTAGAAATGCATTCAACACTCAGCAGTGAAAAGTGATAATGCGGGCATTGGAGGGGAGGTCATCAATTGCGAATATGGAGAAGGTGATCCTTCCCCATTATTGGCAAATATCTTGGAGTAACAGATACTTACTGATATGCAGGTGGTAGCCCGAAAGGCAGCGAATAGTGCAGTTGTGCTGGGGAGGGTGATCCCTAACATTGGGGGATACAAATAAGAAAGAAGGAGGTGTTGTACAGTCAATCATCCTTTACGAGTAGCTGCTCATACTGCTACTGTTGCGAGTAGCATGCGTCTACAGGATTCTATCTGTGCATGTATTAGTAGTAGAAAGGAGATATCTCTATGAGAGAAGAGACCAGTTTGACAGCAGCCCTAAAAAAAGAAGAAAGATAAAGAAAAATAGAAAAATGGCAAGAAGAATGAAACAATACAAAAGATGTTGCCCAGTGGACTAAGATGCTGATCTCGAGATTAAGGGATTGAGTGGACTGTAGTCACAGACGACTGGATTACTTCTTGACAGAAGTGCTCACAGGACATGAGTGTTTTAGGGCATAGGTTTATTAAAACAGATACAGAAAAATGCCTATGCTATGAGTACACCGGCACTGTTACACAATGCTTGAGTGTAGTAGATAGACAATGAAGAAAAACAGAATGTATAGGGAAGAATGTAAGTTGTCGGGAAATAAGTAAGGATGAATGAAATAGTGTTCACAATTACATCCCTGCGGTCGTTAAGAAGAAAAAAGAAGAAGAGAAACATCAGCCGAACCAACGATAGATATAAGATCTAGATAAGCAAAGGGAGTATTCTGAAAGTGTCATCAGTCTTACAGTGGCCATCTAACTTTTGAAGTACGGTACGTGCGATAGTTAACTGCGCACAAGTAGGAGAAGGAGGTTTTAGTTGGTAGGCAGGATAACAGAAAGGCATTGGTTTTTAAAGTACCTGCTTCAAACCGATGCTTTTAAAAATGGGCTAGGATGTACTCCTTTACCCTGAATGCAATACACGCCAGCTTTCTGGGGATAGGTTAACGAGGTACGGTTTTCAGAAATTTCTACCCTCAGAAAAGAAAAAATAGTATAAAAAGAAAGCAAGTTAGCCCAACATAAAAAGTTACCTAACAGCTGTAGAGATAATAGAAGTAAAAGTATGACTAAAATTCAACAATTTAGACAAGCATCCAAGCCGCATTGTGCAAGAAATAGTGCAAAAATATAACTATTATAGATAATACCAAAAAAGATCTAATCACGACAAACTGCTTGGTAATAAAGTTGTTCAACAACATCTCTTCCTTTCCTTTACATTTGCCTTAAATTGGTACAACAAAAATTAGCCCCATAAAAACACAATACCCCAAAACAAAATCATAAAGATAAACCAATATTCACCGCCACATCCGCCACAAAAAAATACAAAATCCTAACGTTCACAATGGGCGAAGATTCGACACTGAAATATAAACATCATAAAGACATACCATTAAAAATATTTCATAACAGTAATCCATCCACGGTAAAAAGTAAAACGATAAAGGGATTGTGGCGTCCAAAAAGCATTATTACTAGGAGCATAGGTAACAACTCTTTTCAAAATAAGTCATTGGCGTCCCCATGTTATTCTCTATATTCTCTATACTCCTTCCAATGATAATAAAAAAAAACAAAAAGTTAACAAAATGGCTATTATTCAGTGGAACATTCAATGCGTATTTACACATGAAGAAATGCTACAGATTTTAATTAAAGAAACACATCCACAAGTTATCTGCTTACAAGAGACAAATTTCACAAAAAATAAAAAATACTCATTAAAACAATATGAGGCCTACCATAAAATTCTTAAACCAACCAATACTATGCCAATACTATGCCAAATCAAAATTGATATATAAGAACTTTACAATAAGAATAAAAGGATAGAATTTGTTTGGATTTTATCTCATGTAGGCAAAATAGGTAATGAAAATGCTGATCGGGAAGCTAAAGAAGCCTGCAATACGAATAGACCAGAGAAAGAGCTCCTAGAAATTCCTCATTCCGACATTCAAAACACCATCAAAGAATTTTCAATGAGAATATGGCTCGAAAGATGGAAAAAACTTAACGACAACAAACAATGGATAACGCCACAAAAACGACGAGATCAAGTTATACAACACCGCTTGAAAATAGGACATACCAGGTTAACCCACCAGTACCTAATGAAGAAAGAACAATAAAAACTGTGCTATGTTTGTGATATTTTTTTGACAATCGAACACACTATTGTTAGTTGCTCACTCTATCACCTGTAAGGACTTCAAAGTGATTTACCAAGTGATCTGAGAAGTGCTCTGAACTATCGTAAATGTGATAAAGTGACTAAGTTTCTAAACTAAATTGTACAATTGTACAATTATAATATAAAAATAGACTTGAGTTCTCAATTGTAATTAGTTGTTACAACCAAACATCTGATTTTATGTACAACTCTTCCCCGCCAATAACCTTTCAATGGTTGACGCGGTTTACAAAAAAAAAGTAATTTTCTAATTTGAAATAAAGTAAGTACCGCTAGACGCACGAGAGACGCTATCAAATAGAAATGTTTTTATCTATTTTAATTAAACATATGTACGTATATAAATATATAATCAGAATAACAAATATGTACTTACTAATAACTTCATGTCTTCACCTTCTCATTCAACCTTTTTCACGAATTGCAGTTCCACTTCGTAAAAATGGGATTTTATATAAGACACTAAGGTTATCAAGGCCAACACGTACTCTTCTTATATGATTGTTTATTCAGGGACTATAGAAAAATACTTTTAATCTTACTTTTACTTTTAAAAACTATTTGGCAATCGACCAGGGGGTCAATGTTAGGTTAAAATTTGGATGATACGAGACTTAAATCTTAAAAAAACGTAATAATTCGTAGATTTCTTATTTAAATCGAGGTTTATGTATTCTTACATATAATACAACTGATAAGGAAATGTTTTTATATTAAAAAATTTCTATTTTTATTAGTAAAAAGTTTTCTATCAAAAGGAATCTTGCTTCATTTATTAGTTGTTAATCAATCTCAAGTTTGCACTCTACTGGCTTCATTTATATTGCTATTGCTGTTTTCTCTTATTTTGTAAATAATTTTATAACGGATCTTTTACGGAAAACTGCTTTACCTGGAAAACATAAGTAGGAACATTTATACAATACATTTAGAGGTGAGCTTTCTTGGACGTTTTTGGTTAAGTTAATGGTGTTAATTTAACCTAGCCTAGAGGAATTTTATAGATTTCTAGACTAAACTTTATCGTTTATTCATTTTCGACAAGTTGATTAAAAGTTTACGATAGCTACTGCCTTGCCTTCCTTATTTCTACGTATTTCTAAAACAAGTGTAAATGGAGGATCAGTTCTTCTCTCCATGGCATCGATGAAATGTTTCATTTTATATAGTAGTTTAAGTTTTCCTTCTATGTTGTCCGTTTCGTTGTGATCAGTTAGACTCTCTCGTATATAATTTTGTATTTTATCTTTCAAATCATCAATATACTGCCCTCTCAAGCACATAAAAACAAATGAATTCTCGAACTGCGAAACATCCTTTTTTGTCTCTAGATTGAAGAACCCACAGGTACTTCAGGTACTTAATATTAATGACCTCAAACAGGTGAACCTACATATTGGCCAATTGGTTAATGTTAGGTTAAATTTGAAAGATACAAGACATTAATTTTTCAAAAATGTAATATTTCGTGGATTTCTTATCTAAATTGAGGTTAATGTATTCTTACATACAATATGACTGATAAACAAATGTTTAAACAAAATTTTTTTAACTTTATCAGTAAAAAGTTTTCTTAAATCAAATGGATTTTTGCTGCATTTATTACTTGTTTGTGATTCTCAGGTTTGCACCTTACCTTCTCCATGTATATTATTGCTATTGCTCTGTTTTCTTCTGTGTAACTAAGTGCATGTCTCTCCTTGTGTACCATCTTTTATTGTTCATGAGTCTCCTGCGTATTTTCAGACTTATTTTTAGTCTTTGTTGTTTCGTTTTTAGCTCGACCATTAGAATATCAACTTTAAGACGAAATCTAACCTTTAAATGGAATTCGACAGTTTTTTGCTCTTTTGTAAATAATTTTATTGCGGATCTTCTTAGGAAAACTGCTTTAACTGGAAACATAAGTAGCAAAATGTATGCAATACTTTTAGATGTGAGCTTTTCTTAGATGTTTTTGGTTATATTATTGTTGATAGTTTAAGCTAACCTTAAGGAATTTTTTAGCCCTAATATCGAGTCATTTTATTCTTTTTCATCGCTTCATTTTCGACATGTTAAATGGAAGTTTACAGTAGCTTTTGCTCCATTTTTTTTCTCGTCATAGGTCTCTATTAACTGTGTCAAAGCAAACAGGGGATCCATTGTCTTCCTTCCTAGCATAACTACAATCTGTTCTTCCTCAATCGATGTCTCCTTTTTTAATCTTTTCTTAACCGTTCTTTCCCACATTTGAATTGTATGTGACATTATTTATATCCCTATATTTCCAATTGTCCCCTTTATCTTAAAACATTGATACCCTGACGCTCTCCCTCCATGCATTGGGCCTGAGCTTTTCCTCGTATATCCTACTCATCATTTGCCGCAACAAATCACCCTTTCCTCTATTGGAGTCTCCAAAAGAAGAAAAGAATTTGTCTTTTATTAGAAAGCAAACTATTTGTGTATATAGTAAATCTTAAACCCGTCTATGGACCTATTAACTGTGGGTATCTCTAAACAAATCCAATATTGAAATCCTGCAGAGGCTCCAACAGAATATCTTTAAGCAGATTGCTACTATATCCTCAACGAAGTGACACATCGCGATTTCTCAGTGATTGTTGGGTCCGAAGAAATAAAAAGTCTAGTGCTAGGCATTTAAAGCGGACAAGGATATAAAAATGAAAACCCTTAGAAGATACAAATCCATGTACTAGCCGAATAGATTGTATCTTGTATTATCAAATTTGATTATTTTTAAAACAGGACAGATTACAAATCGTTACTTGAAAAATTAATAAACAAAAAATAGTTTTACCATTTTCATTCTCCATACATCTCATGTCATTATATCTTAATATTTATTTACCGAACTTTTTTAATTTAAGTTGAATTGTGCCGACGAAAAGAGATTTCTGGTGTGACCTTTTTAGATCCTAGAGATGTTTTCACTGCCAGCATAGAATTTATAAATCTCTTGTTAATCGTAATAAAATTTATTTGATTTACAATAATGTGTTCGCATCTATCTTGTGGCGATTTCCAAGTATCTATTTTTTTAAACGGAAAATCAATATGAACGTTGTTATTTACTTATTTTTAGTTTTAAGTGCCTCATTATGATGATTATGTTAGTCTTGGAAATATTTTTTAAGCTTTGTCTTTATCATTGTAGACCTTTTTTTTATTATAAATTAGAGTTTGATAGGTGTGAGAGCGACACAACAAAATAGATGTCACCGATATTTTTGTTTTTAAACATTTTATTACTATCTTATTTACAACATTATGTAATTAGACAAATATTTATCTTCTTTTCCATTCTAGTTCAACTAAATTCTCAATACATTACTGTTATAAATGAACTTATTTAGCTGGATATCTAGGTGGATATCTAACTGTTTCCAGAAGAGTAGGCTTGATTAACTGAATTGGACCTGGAACTCTAGATGTATCAATAGGAGCAGGCTTAGTCTCTGGTACAACAAGTTCAAGTTTATGAACCACTATGGTACCATCTGGTTTCTTGACCTCGATAAAAGTTCCAGGGCGTCGAATCTCAATAATAGGACCATCAGGGCGACGAAGCTCGACAGTACCGTCAGGACGCTTAATGTAGATAACAGCTCCTGGGCGAAGAATAAGGATTTTTCCGTCTGGTCGGTGTAGTTCGATGGTACCATCGGGACGACGGATTTCTATAATGATGCCAACACGACGGACGGTTGGGTTGGTGGGTACTGGCTTGCCATTGACGTCAACGGTGTCGATGTATTGTCTCACCAACACAGGGTTGGTGCCGACCCATTTGCGTACCAAGACGTATTGACGACCTTTTTCATCGCTAAAAAAATGATTTGCTTATAAATACTTGTAAAATTTGGTATTGCATATACTATTCCATATGTTATTGCATATATATTATATTATTTTCTCCCAACGAACGGGAGGAGCTAAAGAACTTTTGACCACCATTAAAAGAAGAAAGACAGCATATTTAGGAACATACTTAAAAATAATAAGTACGAGTTGTTGTATCTGATTGTGAAGGGTAAAAACAAAGGAAAGAGGCGTCCTGGTAGACGACAAATATCCTGGCTGAAAAAAATTTGTATGACTGGACCGGATGAAACACACAGACGCTTTTGAGAAAAGCAAAACGTAGCCACGAATTTGGAATGGTTATAGCCAGTCTTCATTATTGGAGTCGGCACTAGAAGAAGACAAAAAAACGTCACAAGTTTGTCTCTAAATAAGTAGACCACCTCATTATTACGAACAGCTTTCACACAAGGATACTTTTCTCTTGTCGTTTCTTTATTACCAAAGATCGTAATTTGGTTAAATATTCTTTACAAATTTGCTCCACTGGTCTCTATCTTCAGCTGGTCCAAGAGTTTAGCAGAATTAGTAAACCGTTGAATTCTGAATTTGCTTGTACCATCTGGCTGGAGATCGCGCGGTCTCTAATAAGTACAATATAGATTATGTACATATATGTACATATAAGCACAAATAAGTACCAACTATCCGTATCTCTCGTTTTCCTAGACTACGTAAAGGCATATTATCGAGATGTGGGCCATAGAACGGGCTATGGCCCACTAATTGTGGAATAAATTTGTGATATAGGCAACGAATACATACACAACGCAATTGTTGCATATGGATTAGTTATAATAATACAACTATATGAGTATACAAATACCATCTTAATTAAAAACTACAAATTGGTCAACATATGGCATCAACGTTAATGGGAACAACTTAAACCACCTCAGATTCTCTGACGATGTCGTAATTATGGCGAGCTTATTCGATAAATTACAAATTATGATTTAGGAACTCGCTGACACCTTCCAATACGTCGGCCTAAAAACGAATATAACAAAAACAAAAACAATGACAAACACAGACGATCCCAGACGTAAAACTATAAATTGCAATGAGATAGAACAACTCCAGGATAATATGTACTTAGACCAAATTCTGAAACTTGACAAAGAGAAGCAATAGAAATACATGGAGGAGTACGACAGAAATGCATATTGTCACCGCTGCTATTTAATGTTTATAGTGAAAGCATCTGCCAGGAAACCCTTTTGCAAGCAAACGAAGGAATAATAATCAATCGAGACGTTGTAAATAATATTCGATACGCAGACGACACTGTACTAGTCGCAAGAACAGTAGAAGAATTACAACGATTACTTACAAATATAAATATTGCCTGCAACAATTATGACATCAAGTATCAATATCAAAAAAACCAAGTATATGGTCTTCAGTAAGAACATGGCACAATCAGCACATATAAGTATAAACAGCATTCAAATTGAAAAAGTATCAAGTTACAAATACTTGGGTACTTCAATAAACAAAACTGGAGACCAAAACAATGACGTATCGAAATTGCTAGTAACACTTTCATCAAGATGAGAAAATTCTTCTGCAACAGAGATTTGAGCATTCCTCTCCGACTAAGAATGCTAAGGGGCTACGTATTTAACACGCTATTATATAGAGTAGAGGTCTGGACTCTCAAGCAGAACAATATAAAAAATATTGAAAGTTTCGAGATGTGGTGCTACCGTCAAATGCTGAAGATATGTTGGGTTGAAAGAGTTACAAACTTTGAAGTAATGCGAAGGATAGAAAAAGACCCAGAAATTTTGTCAACGATTAAACGAAGAAAACTCAAATATTTATGTCACCTTATGAAAGGACATAAATACGCATTACTTCAAAATATAATGCAAGGAAAAATAGAAGGAAAACGGAATCCAGGCCGTAGAAGAATGTCATGGTTGCGTAATTTGAGAGAATGGTTTGGCTGTACCATTAATGAACTCTTTAGTTCAGCTGTAAACAAGGTCAGGATAGCCTTGATGATTTTCAATCTCCGATAGGAGTGGTACAAGAAGAAGAAGGGTAGGATAAAAAAAGTCTAGGATATCACAACAAAAATTGCCAATCGCAGATAGAGCTTTGCAGATCACACTGCTACACAAAAAGACCTACGTTGGACTGCCACAATACAACATTGTAGAACTTACAAAGGTAGACGACCAAGACGAAGACCACAGATGAGATGGGTAGGTAATATTAAAAGATGGAAGCAATAGGAAACATTGCTTAGGCTAGAGATTGATGAAAGAAGTTGGGAAAGGCCTATGTCCAAAAGAGGACAATAGAAGACTAAGAAGAAGAAGATGTTGCAGAATAAGTGTGATTTTGTAACAAAAGAAAAAATAAAAAAAAACACTATCGAGAATGAAAGTTTTACATCACTTGCTCTTGTAGGTATACCTTAAATTCATGGCGGATGTAGTATTAGAAAACTTAACCATGATTTGTAGTAAATGTTTGGATGGCCAAGATATTCCATTCGAATGGAAAACTGCTTACATCAGTTCCATACACAAAAAAGGCAATAAACTGTACTTTTTAAACTACAAAGGACTAAGTGGTATAGCTTTCGCTGGTAAAGCATGTTTAAGTTCATGTTTATAGTTTGTTTCATATGAAACACTTAATGGAAAAATCAGTTACGTATGAAAGTCAACTGCATTTAATATTCATAGACTTCAAGAGATCCTAACGACCAGGTTGTGGTAGCAAAAGATATTCAAGACGTCACATATATGGTTCGGAAGCTAGTGGAAGAATATATTAAGCGAAGTGTAATAATAAATACAGACAAAACGAAATACAAAATTCTACTCACGAAAGATTAAAGTTACAAAAAGGATATACTTAACAAAAATAGACAGATGTAGAGTCAGAATAAGTCAATTATGACGTAAAAACATTGCAGAATAAACAAAAAACTATTGTTTACAACACCGGTGGAAAGTACGGTTAAATATAGCTTAGAAGGGTGGACAATAAGTAATCATCATCATTGGCTTTTACAACTCTTCGTGAGTTTTTGCCGCGTTTACTATTGCCTTCCATTGATTCCGATCCTGTGCTATTATTTCCCATGGCCTTACTTCCAACTTCTCCAGGTCTTCCCTGACTGCGTCTTTCCACCTTTTTCTAGGCCTTCCTGTCGATCTTCTACCATCTGGTCTTTCCCAAAACACATTGCTAATCAGTCTGTCGTCATCACTCCGTACCACGTGGCCTGCCCATCTTAATCTATTGGCTTTTATGTATCTTACGATGTTTCCTTTCCCGAAAAGAGTCTCTATTTCATTGTTGTATCTGCTCCTCCATTCATTTGTCACGCTGTCCCTGCAAGGACCATATATAATTCGCAGGATTTTGCGTTCCCATACTAATAGCTTATTGATTTCTTTCTTTCTCAATGTCCATGTTTCACTTCCATATGTCACTGCTGGTCGTATTATGGTTTTGTACATTAGGATTTTGGCACGCCTTGAGAGAAGCTTTGACTTCATTAGATGTTGAATGGCAAAGAATGATTTATTCCCCGCCAGTATTCGTATTTCAACCTCCCGTTCTCCTGTGTTTTCACTGGTAATTGTTGCTCCTAGGTATTTGAATTCTTTGACCACCTCAAAATTATGATCGTTTATGGTAATGTTTTGTCTTATTCGCTGTCGTTCCTTTTTTGATACGACCATGTATTTAGTTTTTTCTTCGTTTATTTTCAGGCCTACGCTTAGTGTTGCTTCTTCAAAGTTCGATACTATATCCTTAACTTCCAGTGTTGTCTGTGCTACTGCATCTACATCATCTGCAAATGCGAGAACAATCTTTGCTCCTCTGGCAGTTATGTCTGGTTTGACTCTGGTATAGATTTTTCGCATTGCATATTCCAATGCTAGGTTAAATAGTAATGGGGACAGCGGGGCTCCCTGTCTGAGTCCGGTGCTTATGCCGAAAGCCTTTGAAGTTTTGCCTCCTATTCTAATTTGTGCAAAGGAATTGTTGACACACATTCGCGCAATCATGGTCAGCTTCTTTGGTACGCCTAACTCCATCATTGCACTCCACAGTTTTAAGCGATCTATGGAATCATATGCTTGTTTGAAATCTATGAAGATCTGGTGTACTTCTTTATTATATTCCCAATACTTTTCTAGCATTTGTCTGATAGTAAATATTTGGTCGATTGTTGATCTTCCAGGCCTAAAGCCGCATTGGTAATCGCCAATAATTTCCTCTGTATATGGCAGTAATCGTTTTAGTACAACTGAAGCTAATATCTTATATGTAGTAACGATTAGTGAGATTCCCCTGTAGTTGCCACATGTATCCTTTCTGCCTTTTTTATGTATTGGCACGATAATACAGCCACTCCATTCTTTTGGCATTATTTCTTGTTCCCAGGCTTCTTTCATTAATTGGTGTATTTTAGTTCTAAGTTCATGCCCTCCTTTTTTAATCAGTTCTGCATCAATATTGTCTAGTCCCGGGGATTTGTCATTTTTTAGGGTTTCTATCGCCGTGATAATTTCTTCCAGGCTTGGCGGGGGTACTTCTATCTCGGCCGTTTGGTACTCACAATTTGCTTTATTTCCATCCGCGTCTACCTGGACATTTAGAAGACTTTCAAAGTATTCAGCCCATCTTTCGATTATTTTATTTTCAGCTGTAATCATTGGCTTATTTTTATCTCTCACAAAGTAAGAGCATGCAAAACCGAATTAATGCAGTAGAAAATAATTTTTGGCGAAGATGATTAAGACTCACACTACGTGACCATGTAAGAACGGAAAGAATTAAAGAATCAATGAACGTAGAAACAACGTACGGCCACTGAAGACAAATGAAGCGTGAGGGGTTGGCAATTAGAGCCTGGAGATGGACTTAACTTAAGTAGAAGAAGTAAAAGAGAAAGACCAAAGAAGTCTTGGGAAATAGAAAGAAAGAAGTAGACAATAATTAGTGATGATACTGAAATCAAGAAGTAACAAATGCAGAAATTCAAAAGAAATAAAAAAGTCACAATCACTTGCAAAATAAGATTAAGGAAAAAAAAACATACAGGGAAACTCAAAACGCATTTACAAGAATATTGGGATAAACATAGCAATCATAGAAAAAGTTTATTCGCCAAATTGGAAATGATTTATGAAATAAAGACGAAATTTAGCTTAAAAAATAATAAAACAAATGAACAGGGTACCAAAAGATACCACTTACTTAAACATCATTAACAAATAATAAATGTGGCAACACTATGAAGCTGAAGAGAAAATACATGACAATATTTATTTGGTGTAGAAAAAAGCAATTTATTTAAAATTATTGCAGTAAACTCCTGCAACATAAAAGAGAAACAAAAGAAAGCCTACAAAACAATAAAAATAAAAGACGAAAAGGGAAAAACAAAAAAATCAAGAGCTAAAAATAAACACATAAAATATTGGCATAGAATAAAGCTTCTCTTGCATAATAATTAGACCAATATTTATTATACGTAGAAAAAAAATGATAATGACTAAAAAAGATATAAAGACTTACGAATAGTGGGAACAAATCATGTAAAACAAACAATGTAAAACTAAATGACTGGGCCATACCTAGCGAGCAGGAGATGAAGCTGTGATATACTTAATGATAGAATGCAATCCAGACGATGGGACAAAAGGGAGAAGACCAAGATCAAACTGGCTGCAAGAAATTGAAGAAGACGTAATAAACGCAGGAGTAAGATAATTGCAGGGGCAGGGTAAAAATAAAGAGATGAATAAATGAAGAGAGATCGTTAAGAAGATGACACAACCAAAGGAACTGATCCTCAAGAAATAGAACCAAAAGGGGGTATGGAAGAAGAATTTATGAGGACTTGTTAGGGAATTTATAAAAATTAGCATACCATCAAAGAATAAAAAAGCAGTGATAATATATCAAATAATTAAGAAACCTCTAAATTACAGAAGTCTACACTTCAGTGCTACACAAAACTAGTAGGAAGGAAGAAGAAGAACAAAAAAGGGAAGAAAAACACAAAAATGATGTTGTGCAGCAGCTAAAAAAGTTTTACAATCAAATAAAAGATTTCAATAAAAAATTCAAGTTAATTAGGCTCACTTACATTGAAACAGTTCTGTATTTATCCATAACCTTATCCCCATCATAAATATCACCATGCACTTTCACCTTCTGCCCCAACACGTCTCCGTCAACATTGGCGTGGTATCCGACCACGTCACCCCCAACACCAGCTGCTGCGTCAATACCAATTTCATTTTTGCCCAATTTGGCTCTAGCATCAGCTTCGATCGTTATTATGTTTCCAATTCCAAGATCCTTTGCTACTTTGTGGACTATGAGCGAGCCTATCAGGGTACCTCCGATGATTTCTGATACTGTGGCGTAGGACAAGGCTACGATAGCTGATAGAACAGACAAAACCTAAAACATTTAAATAGAAAACAGTTTTAAAATGGTAATACTTTTCTGCACCATTCAGTAGTGTTATTCTAAAACTAAATGATCATGGAGATCGAAATCCAAGATCTGACAGAGGAGGACAATCAAATTTAGATGACAGGGTCTCTCAAGTCATACAAACAAATAAGAATAACTCGATAGCTTTGAAAATTGGAACATGGAACTTAGGAAGTTTATACCAATCTGGCAAATTAGATAACGCTATGTCGGAAATGTTCAGAACAAAGATTCCCATACTGGCGCTTAGCGATATTCAAGGGCCTGAATCAGGAAAATGTAAAACCAGAAATGGAGTAATGTATTATTCCGGTATCAACAACTCCAGTCACAAGCAGTAACTTTTGTAACTTTGTTCCTTACTCTGATCGAGTATTGATGCCGTCCCTTAACTCTCATTTAAAACGTAAAATAAATATAATCCAAGTATATGAACCCACTGCAGACAAGGATAAAGACACCAAAGAGAACTTCTGTAAACAAATTGGCAATATCTTAAAGCTGACTAAAAGACATAATATAAATATTATATTGTTAGATTTAAACGCTAAAGTGGGCCAAGGAGAAGTGGAGAATTGTGTAAGGAGATATAGACTCGGAGAGAGGAATGAACGTGGCGATCATCTGGTTGATTTCTGTATTAATGAGAAACTCACAATTGCAAATGCCTTGATCAAACTTTCTAAACGTCTATTATACACGTAGAGGTCACCAGCTGATAATAACAACAAGATAGTCAAAGATCAAATAGATTTTATTACCGTTAACAAAAGATATAGAAATTCTATTACTATTTTATATTACATATTTCTATCACTTTGAGAAAAAACAAAACCTTTTATAACAGTAGAAATTCTTGAATTTATGAAAGAACAAATACAACATAAAGCAGAAGACCTGAATCAATACAAAAAAATTCAGCACATCAGAAAAAAAACTTCGAGAGGCAAAAGAGAGGTGGCTCTTCGACATATGCAAGGAAATAAAATATCTCGATAAAAAGTATGATAGTTTTAATTTACACAAAAAAAAAAATCAAAGAAATGACAGGGTCTAGAAAAATCACAAGGACGAATATCCTTAAAAAAGATAAATGAGATATTATTACTGATATGAAGAAAATATTGTGTCACTGGACCAATTATATTGAAATGCTATTTATTGATGAAAGAGAAGAACTATCATTAGAAACCAGAGGATACGGACCACCAATATTACGGAAAGAAGTCATCTATGCCAACACAATCGCAAAAGAGGGCAAAGCTACCGGACCAGATGATGTGCCCATCGAATTATTAAAACTCATTGATGAAGATATTATTAATGTAATGGTTGAACTCTTGAATCCAATATATTAGACTGCCACAATCCCGAGACAATGACTGCCATCGACCTTTGTGGCAATACCCAAAAACTCAAGTGCAATATCCTGCTCAGATCACAAAACAATAGCTTTAATGAGTCACACAGTTAAAACATTTTTGAAAATAATATACAGCAGAATTGTTTAAACTCTTTAATATGAAATTAGTGACACATAATTTGGCTTTACAAATGGTATGGACACAAGAGATGCTTTGTTCGACTTTAATGTGCTGGCCCAGAGATGCATGGATATGAATCTGGACATACTTATATTTTGTAGATTTTGAAAAGGCATTTGATAAGGTTTAACATAAAAAGCTTGTAGATATATTAAAAAGGAAAATTATATCTAATCTATATTGATATCAAACTGCCAAGGTAAAAGTTGACAACTAGAACACCCAAGCTATCAAAATACAGAGAGGAGTCCGCCGTGGTTGCGTGCTGTCACCACTACTCTTTAATGTCTACAGTAAAGCGGTATTTACAGAAGCTTTCTCAGATTTAATAGAAGATATATTTATAAATGGAGAAGTTTTGAATAACTTGCGTTTTGCAGACGATACAGTAATAATGACGAATAACAACAATGATTTACAGAACGTAATGCAACGACTTAATAAATGCTGACATGAATACGGACTAAGGATGAATTTGAAAAAAACTAAATGCATGATCCAATTAATTGTCGAAGATACTATAATTGAGAGTATGGATACCTACAAATACTTAGGAACATGGATAACATCAAATGTAGACTAAACCAAAGAAATTAAGACACGTATTCAAATAGCACGTGCATAATTCGTTAAACTTACAAAGTTTCTTTGTTGTCGGAATATAAGGTTAGGACTACGTCTAAGAATGCTTCGGTGTTACGTATTTACTACTCTTCTTTGTGGCTTGGAAACATGGATATTAAAACAAATGCATCTAAGTAAGTTGGCCGCCTTTGTATTTTGGTGTTTCAGAAGATTCCTACGAATATCATGGACTCAAATAATGTCAAACACGGAAGTTACTAGAAGAATAGGAAATAAAGCTAAAATAATATTGACTATCAAAAGAAGAGAACTTGAGTACTAAGGCCATGGTATGAGAGGCAAAGATACTCCTTATTTCAGTTTATTATGCAAGGCAAAATTCGAGTAAGAATATTGTGGCTTAAGAACTTGAGGGAATAGTTTGAATGCAGTATCCGCATAGCTATGATGATTTTCATCCTTCGATAAAAGATGGAACTTAAAGAAGAAGACCAATTACCATAAAGACGTTGGACGTAAGTACGACAGCTACTTTTATTGCACAAGAAAAGAGACAAACACAAACTCGAAAATTACAGACCAATAAGCTTGTTCCCACATCCGCACAAACTACTTACCAAAATAAATATTAACAGTCTATCAAATAAGTTCGTTAGTACCCATCTTAGTTAAATGAGCGGGATTTCGCAAATGGTATTGTACTATAGAGCACCTCCGGATAATACGAATACTTATCGAAAAGTGTAACAAATACAATGAATTTCTCCATTTGTAGTTTGGGGATTACAATAAGCCATTCGACTCCATAGAACTCTGGACCGTATTGGAAGGAATGAATATGACAAAGATTGGTTCAAGATATACAATACTTCTAAAATACAGATACGATAAATTGATTCCAGATATACAATATTTCTAAAATAAATTGTACGATATTGCAACTATGCAAATAAACGTAGTAGAAGGTCTTACAATAAGCAAAATAAGAATGGAAAGATGACTTAGACATGGAGACACTATTTTTCAAAAATGACTCTTGCATTAGAAGATGTGTTCAAGAAGTTAAATTAAAATTAAAATCGATGGCAGATTCTTAAGTCATCTCAGATTTGCCGATGATATAGTAGTCATAAGTAACAATACAAAGGAGCTACTATACATGCTTTCTGCTTAATTAACGAAGTTTTGAAGTTGAAACCAGAATCGAAAAAATTTAGTTTAAAAATGAATTTAAATAAAACGAAAGTAATGTTAAATGAACATATCAGAATCCACTTCTACTAGATGGAAGTATGATCTAAAATGTCGAGAAACCTAGATCATACGAACAATCTAGCCAAACAGAATCAAACCGCAGAGATAACTAGAAAAATCCTAATGACTTGAGCAGCAGTAGGAAGACTTGAAGATGTTAAAAAACAAAACAATAATAATATATTGAAAGAAAACAGTTTTATTTTACCAGTTATAATATATAAAATAGAGACGGTGATGCTAACAGAGTTATCAGCCAATAGATTTAGAACAACACAGATGGCTATCGAACTAGCTATGTTAGAAGTTTCTCTGAGAGAACATATACGAAATAAGGACGTGCAAAGCATGATGAAGGTGAAAGATGTAAGTGGAAAAATTGATTGCGCAAATTAAATGGACCTGGGTAGCACACGTGACACGACAAAACAACGAAATATGGACGAAAAACATTATATATAAGAGACCACGCGAGCAGTCATAGTAGAGGAAGACCACAAAAACAACAGCTAGACGACATTAAAGCAAAAGTAGGGAAAAACTGGCGCCAAATAGCACAAAACAGAGAAGAGTAGGAAATTCATTGAGAGGTCTTTGTACAGCGGTGGATGTAAACAGGCTGAAGAAGAAGAAGAAAATAGAAAATTAAACATAAAAACTAATATCATTAAGGTAATTAAAGAACTGGGAGCAAACACTAAAAAATGTACGCATAGTAAATGAAAAGAAGATAAAAAATATATGCAGGTAAAAGACTGCAAACTGCAAAAAAAAAGAAGAAATCTAAGAGCAAAAGAAAACATTTAAGAAGCTTATGTTTAAGAAATCATTGTAAATGGACACAAAGTACTATTAAAACCAGAAATTTGCGTAACATTTAACATCAACCAACAGAGAAATGAAAGATGTACAAAACAAGGCAGGATAGCCATCTCAAATATATTAAAATAAAAAGTGATAAACAAAAGTGAAGAAAAACTTAAGATCACAAAAGAAAATAATGAGAACATCTAAAACCATATGGAGAAAGACAATTAAAAAATAAAAAAAGCTACTATAAAAAACGGTTAGTAACGAAAATATGCCTGAAAGATTAAGATGCATAGGACACATTATCAGTATCGATTCGTTTTATAAATAAGACCGACGAACGAGATGATCAAAACAGTTTCGAGATGAAAACCAATCCAACTAAACACCGAGGAAAACCAAAAACAAATATTATATGGATAAACATAAACCAATTAAATCTACGTAAAATCTATAGAGGTGTAATAGCGAAGATGATTATACCAAAGTTGATCCATCAGAAAAAAAACTAACAAGTAGAATAATAGAATTTAAAATCGATCTGCATATGAAACAACGGTAGCTCATGAGCAACAGATTGACTGGAACGAGAGAGAGAGAGAGAGAGAGGGAGAGAGAGAGTATTTTATTTAAAATAACTGCAAAATATAAAAAAAACTTACCAGTACCAGTCTCATGTTGATATTTGTATATGTTCAATTTTTTGTTACATTTATATCAACATAACCTTTTTTGATTCTAAAAATATCTTAAAAAGTTTTTATGTGTGCTGATAAACTATATCCGGCTTAAGATTATTCGTGTGGGGGCAAAATTTGGAGATATTTTGCGTTTATCTTTTTTTTTTTTTGCAAAATATATGATTTTGTTGTTATAAAGAAGTATATTTACCAAAGACTTTACAACAATTTTCTACTAATTAAGAAAATAAAAAAATAAGCCATATATGGCTTCCTATGCAATAAACCTAAAATGTACAAAAATAGAAAGGTCCAAATATGGCTTTTTATGCACTTAAACTAGTTATTGTTTTTAGAATTAAAATTCTACGAAACAATTTCTATCTTTGTTTAAACATAAAAATACGTTAGATTTAGTACATCTAACAAAAGTTCTAAATTTACAGTCATTAGAGCACAACAATCTTGTATCGTTCCAATGGGGGGGAAAGTGGCCAATGGGTCTATACGAACTTCATTGCTTGGATAATCTTGACCCAAAGTAAGCTTGACGCTTTTTGGACTTGGGAGTTTCTGCTTTAGTTATGAAATTACTTGGTGAATTAACATTTGATAATGGTCGACCCCTTTTCTTTGACAAACTATTTTTGTCCAATAGTGGCATATAATTTACACTCTTTTGTTGCCACAGGATCCGTGCATTCGCAATGCACATGTCCAACAGGTGAAAAATATTTTCTTGTACCATTTTTTTGAACGTAACTGAATCCTATAGAGCTCTAGCATGGAATCCAATAGATCAACTCTTTCCATATGCTTGTTATAACCATATATTGATTTAGGACAAGAAATTTTTCGATGTTCTTTGGCTTGTCAAAAATAACGCTCTCTGGAAGTAATAGCAGAACTATTTAAGTATGTAGAGAGCATGGTAACAACAAACACAAGAGATTTCTACTCCACCTATAACAGCAGTTTTCTCTACCATAGTAGTTCGACCATGTTTTTTAACTCTCTTGTGTAGGCATTTGGTAGTTTGCTACTCTGTTAATTCTAGCTGTCCCTAAGGGCAGCAAACCATTTTGTGAAAGATAAACTTGTAGGTTAGGGCTGTTGAACCAATTATCAAAACATACTTTATGATTTTTGTGCCGTGGGATTGTACTAGTTAGTTTTGTAACTATATTTTCACTTGCTCCAAGATCTGGTGCACCATCAGGTATAACATTACTTTGCTTTCCAGCAAATATATTAAAATCGTAGCTGAATCCTGAAACTCCACTAAGTACCAAATTTTGGAATCCCCTTTCTTGGGTTTCTTAGGATTGTATTGTTTTAGAATGTGTCTTGTTTTAGTAGGTATAATTTGTTTGTCAATGGAGAGATACTCTTCTTTAGGAACTAATAATAATTGTTTATGTATATTCTCTACAAAGGTCTTATTTTAAAAAGTTAATCGTGATCGGGTAAACCAGCTTGTATAAACTTATTGTTGTGTTCGCTGCCGCTGAGCTAACAGTACACAAGCTTAAATGTAAAAAGTTCTATGCATCACTAAAAGTGACCACGCAGTGTGTCAGTAAACCTGAAGAAAATGTTGGCATCTGCATAGATTTTATAGCCAACATATCTCTACCTTGTATTCATGTCCAAGATACCTATTACCTTAGACAGCTTACTATAAATGTCTTTAGTGTGCAAAATCTCGCTACACGGGAATGTACAATTTTTATCTATCATGAAGGTGAAGGGAGTAAAGGCTCAAACGAAGTTTGTACTATGTTAAATTGGTACATAAACAACAAAATTTGCAGTTGTGTAAAAAACCTTTATCTGTTTGTCGACAACTGCGTAGGGCAAAATAAAAATAGTACTGTGATTCGCATGGTGATGTACTTGTGTGAGATAAAAAAGTTTAATGAAGTCAAACTAACCTTTCCTGTTAGGGGCCACTCTTTTATGCCAAATGACAGAGATTTTGGCATCGTCAGAAGAAAATTAAAGCAAGAAGAACGATGTTATACTATTAATGAGGTTGAAGAGCTTAAAATAAAATCATCAAAAATTGTCGGCAAATTTTCTGTTATTAAAATGACTGCTGATGATTTCATTGACTTCAGTTCATGGTGGCCCCAGTTTTATAAGAAAACCTGCCTAAGTGATGATTCGTATGGCAAAAATGTCCCAAGAAACCAAAAAAGGGCTTTTGTCATATTACAATACAGAGAAATCACTTTTTCATCAAAGAATCCTAACACAGTTTAATGTAAGATGAACATCGGCGGCTTTATAATGGATGAATTCAAACTACGGAATGCAGTAGAGCCAATTCAGGCTCCTACTAGAAGAGCATAACAACAAGAAAATGGAAGACATGAAGAAAATATTGGTATACATCCCGGACGAAAAAATAAATTTTTGAAATCCAATTTTGTCATGGCTAATTACACCGGCATTTACAGAAGAAAACTAAAAACTTGAACTGAAATTTACTTCAAAGTTTTAATTTATGATTTAATTGCTTTATTTCATGTATAGCACATTGTTTTATTTCGTTAAGATTAATTCTCATAAAATATTCTGTTTGTATATTGATTGTTTTCCTTAGAACTTTTTAAAGTTTCTTGTTTACGACACAAAGGGAACATGTCCTTAACACAAAAAAATTCTCTACCCTCTCCTCTTGAAATATTTAAATATTTTATAAGTATGTAGTAGTCCAGAATGCCCAATCACATAAACCTTAAATGCAAAAAAATTAATACCAGTAGCGTGTTTGAGTTTACCAAGTTTTTTGTCTCTCCTGAAAAATTGGCAAAACTGGACTTGTTGCCTTTCTGCAGTTAGCGATTCAGGTGTACTGCAAGCTCGTCGTGACACAATCTCTATATGTATTTGTTATTTTACGTCTTATTGCAGTTATTTTCCATATTGTTTCTTTTTTTTTTTTACTGATCCTTTCTACAAAAACGAACTTAATAATACTAGAATATTGTCAGCTCGAGGAATTTTTGTGCAACATTTTATATAGTTAGATAGGAAGGATATTAGCTATTTTTGCTTGGTTATTTTTTATTTTATTTAAAAAAAAAAAGACCAAAAACGCAAATTTTATTTTTTAATATTATTTATTCTAACAAATACTTTTGTTAAAAAAATTCTATTTCTTAACAATTATTGCATTTTATGCATTTAATCTGTTTGAGATCTTTAATAAAGTTAAGTATTCTATACTCTACTTCTTCCAATACCCTCTTCTCAATGACCCCGTCCTCCTCCTCGTCCGCGTCCATGCCCAATGCCATTATTGCCATGACCTTTTGCGAATGATTGTTTACGATTCTCTACACCTTCAATAATACCTTGGCCTTCTTGTTGACCAGAACTGTGACCGGAAAAGGATTTTGTGATTTTGGAATGACTTCCATAACCAATGCCATTATTTTCATGACCTTTTACGAAAGATTGATCATGATTACCCACATTTTGTTCTTTAACACGTCTTGTTACAGTTTTTTGAATTACCTTGGAACCGCTTCCATAACCAATTCCATTATTTCCATGACCATTTAATATAGACTGTTCAAGATCACCAACCTTACTTGAACCGGCGCTGCTTATTTTAGTTATTGTTTGAGTCTTTGTCGAACTGCTTCCATATCCAAGTCCATTATTCTCTTGACCTCTTAGGACTGATTGTTCTAGTTCACCAACATTTTGTCCACCGTGACCTCCAAGGTGTTTGGTTACAGTTTTTTGAATTACCTTAGAACCACTTCCATAACCAATTCCATTATTTCCATGACCATTAATTATAGACTGTTCAAGATCACCAACCTGACTTGAACTGGTGCTGCTTGTTTTAAATACTGTTTGAGTCTTTGTCGAACTGCTTCCATAACCAAGTCCATTATTCTCATGACCTCTTAGGACTGATTGTTCTAGTTCACCAACATTTTGTCCACCGTGACCTCCAAGGTGTTTGGTTACAGTTTTTTGAATTACCTTAGAACCACTTCCATAACCAATTCCATTATTTCCATGACCATTAATTATAGACTGTTCAAGATCACCAACCTGACTTGAACTGGTGCTGCTTGTTTTAGTTACTGTTTGAGTCTTTGTCGAACTGCTTCCATAACCAAGTCCATTATTCTCATGACCTCTTAGGACTGATTGTTCTAGTTCACCAACATTTTGTCCACCGTGACCTCCAAGGTGTTTGGTTACAGTTTTTTGAATTACCTTGGAACCGCTTCCATAACCAATTCCATTATTTCCATGACCATTTAATATAGACTGTTCAAGATCACCAACCTTACTTGAACCGGCGCTGCTTATTTTAGTTATTGTTTGAGTCTTTGTCGAACTGCTTCCATATCCAAATCCATTATTCTCATGACCTCTTAGAATTGATTGTTCTAGTTCACCAACATTTTGTCCACCGTGACCTCCAAGGTGTTTGGTTACAGTTTTTTGAATAACCTTGGAACCGCTTCCATAACCAATTCCATTATTTCCATGACCATTTAATATAGACTGTTCAAGATCACCAACCTGGCTTGAACTGGTGCTGCTTGTTTTAGTTATTGTTTGAGTCTTTGTCGAACTGCTTCCAAAACCAAGTCCATTATTCTTATGATCTTTTAGGACTGATTGTTCTAGTTCACCAACATTTTGTCCACCATGACCTCCAAGGTGTTTGGTTACAGTTCTTTCAATTACCTTGGAACCGCTTCCATAACCAATTCCATTATTTCCATGACCATTTACTATAGACTGTTCAAGATCACCAACCTGGCTTGAACTGGTGCTACTTGTTTTAGTTATTGTTTGAGTCTTTGTCGAACTGCTTCCATAACCAAGTCCATTATTCTCATGACCTCTTAGGACTGATTGTTATAGGTTACCAACATTTTGTCCACCGTGACCTCCAAGGTGTTTGGTTACAGTTTTTTGAATTACCTTGGAACCGCTTCCATAACCAATTCCATTATTTCCATGACCATTTACTATAGACTGGTCAAGATCACCAACCTTACTTGAACCGGCGCTGCTTATTTTAGTTATTGTTTGAGTCTTTGTCGAACTGCTTCCATAACCAAGTCCATTATTCTCATGACCTCTTAGGACTGATTGTTCTAGTTCACCAACATTTTGTCCATTGCGACCTCCAAGGTGTTTGGTTACAGTTTTTTGAACTACCTTGGTACCGCTTCCATAACCAATTCCATTATTTCCATGACCATTTAAGATAGACTGTTCAAGATCAGCAACCTGGCCTGAACTAGAGGTAATTGATTTAGTTATTGTTTGGGTCTTTGTGGATTTGCTTCCATAACCAAGTCCATTATTCTCTTTACCACTTAAGAGTAATTGCTCAACATTACCAACATTTTTTCCACCGTGACCTCCAAGGTGTTTAGTTACAGTGGTTTGAATTACCTTGGAACCACTTCCATAACCAATTCCATTATTTCCATTACCATTTAAGATAGATCGTTCAAGATCACCAGGCTGGTTTGAAGTGGTGCTGCTTGTTTTAGTTACTGTTTGAGTCTTTGTCGAACTGCTTCCATAACCAAGTCCATTATTTTCATGACCACTTAAGACTGATTGATCTAGTCCACCAACATTTTGTCCACCGTGACCTCCAAGGTGTTTGGTTACAGTGGTTTGAATTAGCTTGGAACCGCTTCCATAACCAATTCCATTATTTCCATGACCATTTAAGATAGACTGTTCAAGATCAGCAACTTGGCCTGAACTAGAGGTAATTGTTTTAGTTATTGTTTGGGTGTTTGTGGAACTGCTTCCATAACCAAGTCCATTATTCTTATGATCTTTTAGGACTGATTGTTCTAGTTCTCCAACATTTTGTCCACCATGACCTCCAAGGTGTTTGGTTACAGTTCTTTCAATTACCTTGGAACCGCTTCCATAACCAATTCCATTATTTCCATGACCATTTAAGATAGACTGTTCAAGATCAGCAACCTGGCCTGAACTAGAGGTAATTGATTTAGTTATTGTTTGGGTCTTTGTGGATTTGCTTCCATAACCAAGTCCATTATTCTCTTTACCACTTAATAGTAATTGCTCCTCATTACCAACATTTTTTCCACCGTGACCTCCAAGGTGTTTGGTTACAGTGGTTTGAATTACCTTGGAACCACTTCCATAACCAATTCCATTATTTTCATTACCATTTAAGATAGACTGTTCAAGATCACCAGCCTGGTTTGAAGTGGTGCTGCTTGTTTTAGTTATTTTTTGAGTCTTTGTCGAACTGCTTCCATAACCAAGTCCATTATTTTCATGACCACTTAAGACTGATTGTTCTAGTCCACCAACATTTTGTCCACCGTGACCTCCAAGGTGTTTGGTTACAGTTTTTTGAACTACCTTGGAACCGCTTCCATAACCAATTCCATTATTTCCATGACCATTTAAGATAGACTGTTCAAGATCAGCAACCTGGCCTGAACTAGAGGTAATTGATTTAGTTATTGTTTGGGTCTTTGTGGATTTGCTTCCATAACCAAGTCCATTATTCTCTTTACCACTTAATAGTAATTGCTCAACATTACCAACATTTTTTCCACCGTGACCTCCAAGGTGTTTGGTTACAGTGGTTTGAATTACCTTGGAACCACTTCCATAACCAATTCCATTATTTCCATTACCATTTAAGATAGATCGTTCAAGATCACCAGGCTGGTTTGAAGTGGTGCTGCTTGTTTTAGTTACTGTTTGAGTCTTTGTCGAACTGCTTCCATAACCAAGTCCATTATTTTCATGACCACTTAAGACTGATTGTTCTAGTCCACCAACATTTTGTCCACCGTGACCTCCAAGGTGTTTGGTTACAGTGGTTTGAATTAGCTTGGAACCGCTTCCATAACCAATTCCATTATTTCCATGACCATTTAAGATAGACTGTTCAAGATCAGCAACTTGGCCTGAACTAGAGGTAATTGTTTTAGTTATTGTTTGGGTCTTTGTGGAACTGCTTCCATGGCCAAGTCCATTATTGTCTTTACTTAAGATTAATTGTTCAACATTAGCAACATTTTTTCCACCATGACCTTCAAGGTGTTTTGTTACAGTTCTTTGAATTACTTTGGAGTCGCTACCATAATCAATTCCATTAATTTCATGACTATTTATTACAGACTGTCCAAGATCCCCAACATGGTCTAAACCGGTATTGCTTGTTTTAGTTACAGTTGTTTGTATCACTCTTGAACCTTTATCTAATCCAAATATATCCAAATTATCTGTTCCATGAATTAATGTGCTTGGAACATCGGAGCTGGAAGAACTGGTTTTGATAATTGTAGTTTTTGTGGAACTGCTACCATAACCATGTCCATTATTTTCATGACCACTTAAGACTAACTGCTTAATATCACCATTATTTTTTCCTCCAAGATGAGTGGTAATAGTTCTGTGAATTACTTTTGACCCATCTCCAATGCCACTGTCGTTGTCAACTATATTCTCTTTAGCTTCTTGACCTGAACTAGAACTACTGGTCTTAGTTATGGTTGTCTTGATAACTTCTGAAGCGCTACCTAAACCCAATATATCAACACGATCTGTCCCATAAACTAGTTTCCTCGGAACATCGGCATTAGAAGAACTAGTCTCGGTAGTTATAGTTTTTGTGGAGCTACCACCGTAACCAGGTACCTTATTTCCATGACCACTTAGGAAAGATTGTTCAAGATCGCCAACATGACCTGACCCAGAGTTGCTCGTTTTTGTTATGGTTGTTTTAACAATCTTTGAGCCACCTAGTGTACTTAATACATCAACATCATCTTTTCCGTTAATAATCTTGTTTCCCACACCAAAACCTTTATCTGTCAGCAATGACTGACCATTAGAGCTAGAAGAACTGGTTTTGGTGATCACAGTTTTTGTGGAGCTACCACCGTAACCAAGTACATTATCTCCATGACCACTGAGGACAGATTGTTCAAGGTCCCCAACATGACCTAAACCAGAGTTACTTGTTTTAGTTATGGTTGTTTTGATAACCTTTGAGCCACCTAGTGTATTTAATATATCAACATCATCTTTTCCGTTAATAAGTTTGTTGCCCACACCAAACCCTTTATCTGTCAGCAATGAATGACCATTAGAGCTAGAAGAACTAGTTTTGGTGATCACAGTTTTTGTGGAGCTACCACCGTAACCAGGTACCTTATCTCCATGACCACTTAAGACAGATTGTTCAAGATCGCCAACATGACCAGAACCAGAGTTGCTTGTTTTAATTATGGTTGTTTTGATAACCTTTGAGCCACCTAGTGTACTTAATACATCAACATTATCTTCTCCTTTAATAAGTTTGCTGCCCAAACCAAAATCTTTATTCGTCAGCAATGACTGACCATTAGAGCTCGAAGAACTGGTTTTGGTGATCACAGTTTTTGTGGAGCTACCACCGTAACCAAGTACATTATCTCCATGACCACTGAGGACAGATTGTTCAAGATCGTTAACATGACCTGAACCAGAGTTGCTTGATTTAGTTATGGTTGTCTTAATAACCTTTGAGCCACCTAGTGTACTTAATACATCAATATCATCTTTTCCTTTAATAAGTTTGTTGCCCAAACCAAAATTTTCATCCGTCAGCAATGATTGACCATTAGAGCTAGAAGAACTGGTTTTGGTGATCACAGTTTTTGTGGAGCTACCACCGTAACCAAGTACATTATCTCCATGACCACTTAAGACAGATTGTTCAAGATCGCCAACATGACCAGAACCAGAGTTGCTTGTTTTAATTATGGTTGTTTTGATAACCTTTGAGCCACCTAGTGTACTTAATACATCAACATTATCTTCTCCTTTAATAAGTTTGCTGCCCAAACCAAAATCTTTATTCGTCAGCAATGACTGACCATTAGAGCTCGAAGAACTGGTTTTGGTGATCACAGTTTTTGTGGAGCTACCACCGTAACCAAGTACATTATCTCCATGACCACTGAGGACAGATTGTTCAAGATCGTTAACATGACCTGAACCAGAGTTGCTTGATTTAGTTATGGTTGTCTTAATAACCTTTGAGCCACCTAGTGTACTTAATACATCAATATCATCTTTTCCTTTAATAAGTTTGTTGCCCAAACCAAAATTTTCATCCGTCAGCAATGATTGACCATTAGAGCTAGAAGAACTGGTTTTGGTGATCACAGTTTTTGTGGAGCTACCAGCGTAACCAGGTGCATTATCTCCATGACCACTTAGCGCAGATTGTTCAAGATCGCCGACATGACCTGAACCAGCGTTGCTTGTTTTAGTTATGGTTGTTTTGATAATCTTTGAGCCACTTAGTTTACTTAATACATCAACATCGTCTTTTCCTTTAATGAATTTGCTGCCCAAACCAAAATCTTCATCCGTAAGCGATGATTGGCCATTAGAGCTAGAGGAGCTAGTCTTAGTGATTACAGTTTTTGTGGAACTGCCACCGTAACCAAGTACATTATCTTCGTGACCACTTATGACAGATTGTTCAAGATCGTCAACATGACCAGAACCAGAGTTGCTTGTTTTAGTTATGGTTGTTTTGATAACCTTTGAGCCACCTAGTGTACTTAATACATCAACATCATCTTTTCCTTTAACAAGTTTGCTGCCCAAACCAAAATCTTCATCCGTCAGCAATGACTGACCATTAGAGCTAGAACTTGTTTTGGTGATCACAGTTTTTGTGGAGCTACCGCCGTAACCAAGTACATTATCTTCATGACCACTGAGGACAGATTGTTCAAGATCACCAATATGACCTGAACCAGAGTTGCTTGTTTTAGTTATGGTTGTTTTGATAATATGTGAGCCACCTAGTGTACTTAATACATCAACATCATCTTTTCCGGTAATAATTTTGCTGCCCAAACCAAAATCTTTATTGGTAAGCAATGACTGACTATTAGAGCTAGAACTTGTTTTGGTGATCACAGTTTTTGTGGAGCTACCAGCGTAACCAGGTGTATTATCTCCATGACCACTTAGCACATATTGTTCAAGATCGCCAACATGACCAGAACCAGAGTTGCTTGTTTTAGTTATGGTTGTTTTAATAACCTTTGAGCCACCTAGTGTACTTAATACATCAACATCATCTTTTCCTTTAACAAGTTTGCTGCCCAAACCAAAATCTTCATCCGTCAGCAATGACTGACCATTAGAGCTAGAACTTGTTTTGGTGATCACAGTTTTTGTGGAGCTACCGCCGTAACCAAGTACATTATCTCCATGACCACTGAGGACAGATTGTTCAAGATCACCAACATGACCTGAACCAGAGTTGCTTGTTTTAGTTATAGTTGTTTTGATAATATGTGAGCCACGTAGTGTACTTAATACATCAACATCATCTTTTCCGGTAATAATTTTGCTGCCCAAACCAAAATCTTTATCGGTGAGCAATGACTGACCATTAGAGCTAGAACTTGTTTTGGTGATCACAGTTTTTGTGGAGCTACCAGCGTAACCAGGTGTATTATCTCCATGACCACTTAGCACAGATTGTTCAAGATCGCCAACATGACCAGAACCAGAGTTGCTTGTTTTAGTTATGGTTGTTTTGATAACCTTTGAGCCACCTAGTGTACTTAATACATCAACATCATCTTTTCCTTTAACAAGTTTGCTGCCCAAACCAAAATCTTCATCCGTCAGCAATGACTGACCATTAGAGCTAGAACTTGTTTTGGTGATTACAGTTTTTGTGGAGCTACCGCCGTAACCAGGTACATTATCTCCATGACCACTGAGGACAGATTGTTCAAGATCACCAATATGACCTGAACCAGAGTTGCTTGTTTTAGTTATGGTTGTTTTGATAATATGTGAGCCACCTAGTGTACTTAATACATCAACATCATCTTTTCCGGTAATAATTTTGCTGCCCAGACCAAAATCTTTATCGGTAAGCAATGACTGACCATTAGAGCTAGAAGAACTGGTCTTGGTGATTATAGTTTTTGTGGAACTGCCACCAGTACCAATAATATTATTTTTTTGACCATTTAAAACAGATTGTTCAAGATCACCAATTTGGTCTGAAGATTTAGTGATTGTAGTCGTAGTAACTGTAGCGCTACCGTTTTCTTGATCTTTAGTGACAGGTTGTCCAGAACTGGTGACTTTGATAATTTCTACTGGCTTATCAAAATGTTCCGTTTTAACTATTTTGGAAATACCTTCAACATCTGGTTCTAAAAGATTTTTGTCCTCACCGTAGGAATGAGAAGAACTTGTTTTGGTAACCACTGTTTTAATGACTGTAGACCCGCTACTTTCTAGTGGTTTGTCGGAAGTCACTGTTTTAACTATTTTTGAAACATCCCCAAAATCTGGTTCAACAAGGTTGTTACCTTCATCAAAAGAATTAGAAGAAGTTGTTTTAGTAACTGTTGTTGTAATGACTTTCAATCCACTGTTAGAACTTACTGCGGGTACATCAAAATTCTCAGTTTTGACAACCTTGGTTACACCTCCATAACCTCCCAAGTCCAAATTTTCATCGGTAGTTTTTGTGACTGTTGTTGTAATGACTTTCGATCCACTGTTAGAACTTACTGCGGGTACATCAAAATTCTCAGTTTTGACAACCTTGGTTACACCTCCATAACCTCCCAAGTCCAAATTTTCATCGGTAGTTTTTGTGATTGTAGTTGTAACTGTTTTTGTTCCACCTGATTGACTTGTTTTTGTGACTTTTGTGACTTTAGAATCACTATTTTCATTCGAGTTCATATCGTCTTCTTCGTGAACATCTATTTTTTTATTTAATTCCACAGGTTCCTTTGATTGATCAGTTGAGTGAGAAGTTTTAGTTATTGTGGTTTTTACGATATTAGATTCTGTACTTTTGCCTACTGTGTCTAGGTCTTTGTCTTTGGAAATTGTTTTTACAATATCAAGACCACCTTTATGAAGTAGATCAGAATCTTGATCTGAGGAGCTACCGCTGGAATGGGTAACCACTGTTTTAGTGACTGTAGACCCGGTACTTTCCAGTGGTTTGTCGGAAGTCACTGTTTTAACTATTTTTGAAATATCTCCAAAATCTGGTTCAACAAGGTTGTTACCTTCATGAAAAGAATTAGAAGAAAATGTTTTAGTAACTGTTGTTGTAATGACTTTCGATCCACTGTTAGAACTTACTGCGGGTACATCAAAATTCTCAGTTTTGACAACCTTGGTTACACCTCCATAACCTCCCAAGTCCAAATTTTCATCGGTGGTTTTTGTAACTGTTGTTGTAATGACTTTCGATCCACTGGTAGAACTTACTGCGGGTACATCAAAATTCTCAGTTTTGACAACCTTGGTTACACCTCCATAACCTCCCAAGTCCAAATTTTCATCGGTAGTTTTTGTGATTTTAGTTGTAACTGTTTTTGTTCCACCTGATTGACTTGTTTTTGTGACTTTTGTGACTTTAGAACCACTATTTTCATTCGAGTTCATATCGTCTTCTTCGTGAACATCTGTTTTTTTATTTAATTCCAAAGGTTCCTTTAATTGATTAGTTGAGTGAGAAGTTTTATTTATTGTGGTTTTTACGACATTAGATCCTGTACTTTTGACCACTGTGTCTAGGTCTTTGTCTTTGGAAACCGTTTTTACAATATCAAGACCACCTTTATGAAGTAGATCAGAATCTTGATCTAAAGAGCTACCGCTGGAATGGGTAACCACTGTTTTAGTGACTGTAGACCCGCTACTTTTCATTGGTTTGTCGGAAGTCACTGTTTTAACTATTTTTGAAATATCTCCAAAATCTGGTTTAACAAAGTTGTTACTTTCATCAAAAGAATTAGAAGAAGTTGTTTTAGTAACTGTTGTTGTAATGACTTTCGATCCACTGTTAGAGCTTACTGCGGGTACATCAAAATTCTCAGTTTTGACAACCTTGGTTACACCTTCGTAACCTCCCAAGTCCAAATTTTCATCGGTAGTTTTTGTGATTGTAGTTGTAACTGTTTTTGTTCCACCTGATTGACTTGTTTTTGTGACTTTTGTGACTTTAGAACCACTATTTTCATTCGAGTTCATATCGTCTTCTTCGTGAACATCTATTTTTTTATTTAATTCCAAAGGTTCCTTTAATTGATCAGTTGAGTGAGAAGTTTTAGTTATTGTGGTTTTAACGACATTAGATCCTATACTTTTGCCTACTGTGTCAAGGTCTTTGTCTTTTAAAACAGTTTTTACAATATCAAGACCACCTTTATGAAGTAGATTAGAATCTTGATCTAAAGAGCTACCGCTGGAATGAGAACTTGTTTTAGTGATGGTTGTTTTAATAATTTTAGATCCACTTATTGACTTAAAGTCTTTGTCTTCGTGGAAAAGGTTATCTGTGTTGCCACTGTCTACATGTTTATTAATTTGTTGTGTGGTTATTACTTTTAAAGCACCTTCATCTTCGTGTTTATCTGCAGGCTGTCCGCTAGTATGTACAGTTTTTGTTGTTGTTTTACTTTTATTAAGATTAAGATTAGAAGACTGTTCTTTATTTACAGAAGAGCCACCTGTTTGACTGGAACTTGTTTTTGTGCTTGTCGTTTTAGTAATTGTATAACCATTGCTTTTATTCAACAAATTCAAGTTACTATTCAAGTCATGGATCTTTTGGTCTACTGTTTCACTAGATCCATTTTTTCTTAGGTCAGAGTTTTCATCTGAATTGCTGTTTGTTTGTGAAATGGTTTTTCTGATTGTAGTTTTAATAGTTTTTGATCCACCTGATACACTGACATCACTGTTTTCATTGTTAGACTCTTCAGTTATATACTCGTTTGAACCGTTTTCTTCATCTACACCTGAATTGTGACCACTCCTATGCTTGGTAGTCTTTTTAATAACTGTGGTTTTAATAATTTTAGAGCCACCTTCAGAAAATGACTCATTATCTGCATCGGTGCGATCAAGTCCGTTTTCAACATCAAGAGTTTCTGAACTCGAAGCTGATTCACCTTCACCATAATTAGTAACTGTTGTTTTTACTTTTCGATATCCTGATTGGGAATGTTTTAAGTTAGAGTCAGAATGACCCAGCCCCCGTCCATGACCATTATTATAACCACGGGCGTTGCCATTACCATAGCTGGACACTACGGTTTCAACTCTCCTTACACCAGAATTTGAATGGTGGTTGCTATCGATACTTTCCAAATCTATTTCTGAATTATCATGACCGTTTCTATGACCATGGCCATAGCTGGATATTACTGTTTCAACGTTTCTGAACCCAGAATCTAAATGATCATGATGATGAGTGTTTGCCAAATCTAAATCTACATGGCCATGTCCGTGAACAATACCATGACCATGATCATGGTTGGATACTACTGTTTCCACTTCTCTAAATCCAGAGTGTAAGTGATCACTGTGATGACCATGCACTAAATCTATTTGAGAATGGCCGTGCACATGGTCATAATCATGACCATGTACATGGTCATAATCATGACCGTGACTGGAAATCACTGATTCTACCTCCCTAAATCCAGAATCTAAGTGACCACTATGATGACCATGTTCTAGATTGACTTCTGAATGACCGTGATCATTACCATGACCATGCCCATAGCTGGTAACGACCGTTTCAACCTTCCTATATCCAGAATTTAAGTGACCACTTAAACCAATTTCTTCTAGTTCTTCTCCTGAACGATCAACAGCACTACCATGACCATGAATGTTGCTGGAAACTATTGTTTCAACCTTCTTAAAACCAGAATTTGAGTGGCCCCTGTTACCAATACGTTCCAAATCTAATTCTGAATTATCGTGATTATTACCACGATCATGAGAGTTACTGTGACCATGGCTAGAGGTAGATACTACTGTTTTAACTTTTCTATATCCTGAATTTGAGTGACTACTTAAACCAATTCCTTCTAGTTCTTCTCCTGAATGATCAACAGCCCTACCATGACTATGACCGTTGCTAGAAACTACTGTTTCAACCTTTTGATATCCAGAATTTGAGTGGCCTCTGTTACCATTACGTTCCAAATCTAATTCTGAAAGTTCTTGATCATTATCACGACTATGAGAGTTACCGTGACTGTGGCTAGAAGTAGATACTACTGTTTTAACTTTCTTATATCCAGAATTTGAGTGATCACTTGAACCAGTTTCTTCTATCACTTCTCCGGAACGATCATCAGCAGTACCGTGACCATGAGCGTAGCTGGAAACTACTGTTTTAACCTTCCTATATCCAGAATTTGAGTGGCCTCTGTTACCATTACGTTCCAAATCTAATTCTGAATGTTCTTGATCATTATCACGACTATTAGAGTTACCGTGACTATGGCTAGAAGTAGACACTACTGTTTTAACTTTCTTATATCCAGAATTTGAGTGACCACTTGAACCAATTTCTTCTAGTTCTTCTCCTGAATGATCAACAGCATTACCATGACCATGACCGTTGCTGGAAACTACTGTTTTAACCTTCTGATATCCAGAATTTGAGTGGCCTCTGTTACCATTACGTTCCAAATCTAATTCTGAAAGTTCTTGATCATTATCACGACTATGAGAGCTACCGTGACTGTGGCTAGAAGTAGAGACTACTGTTTTAACTTTCTTATATCCAGAATTAAAGTGATTACTTGAACCAGTTTCTTCTATCACTTCTCCGGAACGATCATCAGAATTACCATGACCATGACCGTAGCTGGAAACTACTGTTTTAACCTTCCTATGTCCAGAATTTGAGTGGATACCATTACCAGTGCGTTCCAAGTCTAATTCTGAATTATCGTGATCATTATCGCGACCCTGAGCATTACCATGACCATGACTAGAGCTGGAAATCACTGTTTTGACCTTGCTATATCCAGAATTTAAACCAGTTTCTTCTGAATCTTCTCCCAAATTATCATCACCTTGACTAAAGGAGGTGACAGTTTTTTTCACAGTTGAATAAACAGACGCTTCATGTCCACGACGATGGCCTTCAAATTCATTGACTTCAGACTCTAGACCAGACTTAGATTGACCATGACCATAGGCACCATTCTTGACGTGACCTTTGCCATAGTTGGGATCTTCAACGACAGTTTTTAAAACGTATTTAGAAGGACCTCCTTGACCTTGATGATCTTCTTCGCCGAACTGTTCTCCTGAGTGACCACCAGATACAGTTTTTTCTTGGAATCTAGTGGTTTTGGTGTAGCTGCTATGCTGTCTACTGCCTCCATAGCTGCCTCCGTGGGGGTGGCTACTAGCAACGCCTATCAGTATTAGGCAAATCTACAATAAAAAGTTTTTATTAGTTTTAAGTACGTGTAATAAAAAAGAACAAGCAACAAATAATAAAGAATAATGCAAGGAAGGTATAAATAATTTAATCTTTAAAATAGATACACCAACTCTTGAAAAATATAATTTAGTCCTAATCTACAAGCTACAATTTTCATTTTAATCCACAACCTTTAAAAGGAGACTACAAAATAAGAAGAAGTAAGCATCTTAGTATCTTTTGCAAAAATGTAGACTCAAAGCAGTTAGAATAATTCTAATTATAGCTTTTTGTCAAAGGTCATTTTAGTAAAAAAGATTGCTTACAGCAGTAATTTTAACTAATTGTTTATAAATTATATTTTTTGTACAAATGTGTAATGAGTGAGAGAAAGCTCGATTTATTAGATCTATTAATCAATTTATATTTCTATTAATTCTTTTAGCTTTTATAGTACCAGTATTAATTCTGTTAGAAATATGTCTTAGATATAAGTCTTCTGTTAGATTTTCTTTGTTCTTTCTTTTTTGAGCAGCTTGCAACTTAGGAATTATTTATATTGGCGTTAAAGACCTTTCACAGCATATCAAATCGTTTTAAGAACCTAGGATGGATCTTCTCCTTCTTAAGGTTCCGGACATTTCTGCGTAACACATTTAATCAAAGCGAACATAAACGAACGAACGAATTCGTTCGGTAAAATTATTGTATTTAAACAGCGAATCAAACACGATCGAACAAAGTCGTTCGAGTTCGGACATATTTCTAACCGATGTCGGTAAATCAGCGAATCATCAAAAGAAATCGGTGTTCAGTGTGAACAATGGATAGAACGTAGCGAACGAATTCGTTGGAAGGTACTATTTTTATTACTAATTTATTTACAAAATAGTTTGAGAGGTATGTTTGTTGTATAGTACTAAGAACTTGTATGCTTAAATAATTTTGCAATATGGAATGGACTAATGAAAAGACGTTACAGTTAATAGATCTATATAGAAACAAAGAATGTCTATGGAATCCGATGTCGAAATTATAAACATAATATTAATAAACAAAAAAACTGACGCCTGGAACAAAATTTCTACTAATATGAAACACAGGAAGCGCTTCAAAGACTCTTCAAAAAAGTCAGGTAGTGGGACTGACACAATTTATAATTCTATATGGTGTGATTTTAAATTTCATTTCCGAACCATCCATAGACATTCTACAGAAATTTGTAACTTGGTCTAAGGTGTCAAGTTGAAGAATTAATTAACAAGGCATTATCTCCACTTTTTTTCTCTTTTGTAACAAATTTAAGCACCAAAATCTCTTCTTTCTGGCAGCGCTAATAATTACATTTTTATCTGTATCCGAAAATGTGTCAGGATCATCAACGATTGCGACCGTTCGCTACAATGTAAATTGTAGCAGATAGTCAAGAATAAATTTTATTTTTAGCAGCACTGCGAGGCATTTTATAACTGTGAATTGAATAGTTGAATAGTTGCTGAAAAGTGTATCATTCTCTTCATGGTATGTGCTCCATATTGCAGTCTTCTTACGTTTTACAACAACAAAAAGTTCCCTATCCTGAAGGCTCTTCTTAATACTTTCTCATTTCTAACGTTGTCAGTTTCATCTATAATCTTTAAGTTTTTTAGTTCAATGTTCAGTCTCAGAGTCCCTGCAAAACTATCGTTTAGCAGACATCCCAACCTTAACTTGCTCAATTTTTTTTTCCAGATACATATACTTTTGAATTTGAGTAAATATTTCTACCCATTTAGCAGTTTAGACATTTAAAAGACGTTTAAGATCTACGGTTGTTATCTACCACTATCGTTGTGTCATCGGCATACCTAATGTTATCGATAAATATGCCGTTTACTTTGTCACTGCTTCTGCAAAAACAACCTTGCCTTATTTTCTTTTTATTGAGAAATCTTCCGTTTTGTTGAAATTTTGAAGACGTACGGTTGCTTCGTGTTTCCAATACAAATTGGCAATAACTGTTAAATCCCTGGAAGGCTATTCGAATTTTTTTATATATTTCACCATTATTTCGTGTTTCACTTAATCGAATATTTTCTCATAATCTTTGATATAAACAATTCTCTGACCAACTAGTCCAACCTGCTGTATTTTTAATCATTCTCTCAATCACTTTTTCCATTGTTACAAAATTCACACCTGTCTCACCTTCCATTCTGTTCCTTTCCACTGTACATCTGTTGCACTATAACATCGTTTATGTCACAGTGTCCGAGGTCCACAGTATAGGCATTTACCTGTGCCAGCCTCTTCGAACTTATAAAGGTAGGTCCTAAAACACCCGTGTCCTGTGAGCACCTGCTTTAGGAAATAATCCAGTCAGCTGCGACCACAGTCCACCCAATCTCTTATGTTCAAGATCAGCATCTTAGTCCACTGTGCCACATCCTCCGTGTTGCTTCATTCTTCTTGCCATCTTTCAACTAAATGTTGGCATACTAAAGATCGTCTATCTTGTGGCAAGTCTATTTTTGAAACTAAAATGACTTTAGCCACTGACCTCTTTACATTTCTTAAATATTCTTGTATGTAGTATTCTTAACAAAAATTTTAAAACGTAGTTCCTTTACCTTTTTAGTCAGTGGTTCTTGCAGAATTTTGCACGCGAATTTGGATAGGGCAATAAATGTAGAGAAAAGCCAATCTTTTCAAATCTAGTCCGTACCGTAGATATCAGTAAAGAGCTTTACAATAATGTCTAGATTTTCTTCATTAAGTAACTGGATTATTTCAGCAGACATCCGGTCCTGTCATTATGTATATCAGTCACTTATTTTTCTTGAAGATCCAAGCAATTTTACCTTAATTTTCTTATGGCGATTAAAGCCTAGTTGTGCAAAATATAGTCATCCAGATTTTCTTTGCCACTATAATTTCTTTACGAATTTGGCCGTGCATATTTCTGTACTTTATTTTGTCCTGACTGCGTTGTGTCATCATCCCCAATATTTCTTCGGTCATCCGCTCATTCTTGTTAGATATTTTATTTTGGAGTAAAAAGTATTGTTTACGGCTTCAAATGATTAACATAACCAACTTAAAGATGTCTTTACCGTTTTTAATAATTATAAAACAAGCTAACATATTAAGCAATAAAGAAATTAACAGCTGCAACGTCAGGATCAATAAAAATTATATTGGCGTCAAACAGCGACCATTTGTATTAACGAGAAATCGACAGAAGAGTGCCAGATTCCAGAGGGAGTCAGGCAAGGTTGTGTACTTCTTTTTCTTCAGGTACCATCTCCGCTACGGAGGTTGGCAATCATCATAGCTATTTTAATTTTTGAGGCAGTAGCTCTAAAAAGTTGTTTTGAGCTGCATCCAAACCATTCTCTCAGGTTCTTGAGCCATGAAATTCGTCTTCTTCCGATGCTTCTTCTGCCATCTATCTTTCCTTGCATTATGAGTCGCAAGATGCCATACTTCTCGCCCCGCATCACATGTCTGAGATACTGTAGCTTTCCTTCTTTAATTGTTAGTTCAACTTTCTTCTCTTTACCTATTCTTCTCAGTACTTCATTGTTCGTAACTCTATCTACCCAGGAAACCCTCATAATTCTTCTATAGGTCCACATTTCAAAGGCGTTAAGTCGTCTTATTGTGTCTAGATTTAACGTCCATGATTCCACTCCATATTATAGTACACTGTATACGTAATATTTTGTTAGGCGTACTTTAAGAGCTAATGTTAAATCTTTGCCACATAGGACCTTTTTCATTTTCATAAAATTAGAACGTGCTTTTTCGATTCTGCCTTTGATTTCTGCAGTGTAGTCATTATTTTCTGTTATAAGTGTTCCTAGGTAAGTGTACTTTTTTACTCTTTCAATCTGCTGGCCTTCTACTGTCAAGATTTCGTTAGTATTATGGTTAGTTGTGTGCTGTTATTGTTTAATTCATATTTAGATAGAATCTTTAAACTTGCTTTGCACTACTTGTAATATGGTGTAAAAATTAATACCATCAGATACGCAGGTAACAGGTAACACAGTTGAGCGATGACTTAGATGGACTACAATAGGATTAAAAATTAGTTGTTACAAAATAAAATACATGGTATTTTGATTATATTTTGTAAAACAAAATCCATAAGCATGGAAAATTAGCAGGATCCAATGAAACCAACCAAATTGACAAGGTTCCAATCTTAAAAAGATGGCCAGATATAACCAATATATAACCAACAGATATAACCAACATCACAACGTATTGCGAATCACTATATTAGGGGGACAAAACTGCGACAGGAAATTACGTCAAAGGCAAAAGAAACAGAAAAATAGAACTAGGTATAGCAAAAAATAAGAATACAAGAATTTTCAAAAGGAAAAACTCAACAGACAAAGAGTGAAACAGAGTGCAGAGAAGAAATAGAAGCAAATGAAAATGTTAATAAGGGAAGCTTTAAAAGAAACTGTCAAAAAATGTGGAAGGGAAATAAATAGACAATAATATGATGGGGAATTAAGAAAACGCTTAAAGTATAAAATCAAACTAGATTTATTCAAGCATAAAGAAATACAAGAAATAATACGAAAATTTACGATCAGAAGAGAATAAAATCGAATACGATATACAGAAAAAATAAAAGGGAAGCCGTGAAAGTCGGCCTGGAACATAACAGAAACGAAAAAAGAAAATTTAACAAAATAATAAAATAAATCATATAGTATTCAGACCAAGGCTGACGGTATGTATCTAAGACAAGGAGAGAAGCCAAAAATTATAAGTTAATATAAAAACTTACTTTATTGTAAAGTTAAAAAACATAACGAAGCTTAGGTCTAAACAGAATTACAGTTAAATTATTAAGAAATAAGAGAATTAAATTGTGGGGTAGAATTCACTATATATTAACCCTAATATCGACAGAAGAGCCAATGCTGAAGGAGTGGGAAGCTGGTATTTTACAGTCAATAATCAAGAAAGAAGATAAAAAGAAGACACAGAACTATAGGTTAATTTAATTATTAAATTCTGAGTATTGTCCTCTGAAGCTATTTTCTTGTAGCATTTAAAAGTTTTTACTATTTATATGTTATTATACTTCAATTGTGGCTTATTCCCATTAAAATAGTAATTTAATTCTGAGAATATAATCGGCGATTATCAAAACGGGATAATTTAAGAAAGATAAGAAAAAGGATGAGCGAGAAAAACAAAAGAGCGATTTCAACGGAAGAAAACAGTCAGATAAAGACCCACTTAACTGTAGTGCCAACAAGAAGAGAAAAAGAAGTATATACAATCTTTTTATTAGCTTTGTGGTATAAATTTTGTAATATTAAAAAATACTAACTCTGCCTGGATTGGTGTCGGGTGAATTGAGTAGCTCTATAACCGATGCAGCCGGTCCCAAGCCCGGATAAAAGAGGAGGGATAGAGGAGTAACACCTCTAAAAAAAAACTAGGGTTCAGCTGACCCGGCTGATAGCACCCTGTGAGGGTCCCTGCCTGGGGTACAGGTGAAAACCGGTCAACGGTCTCGAGAGCAGAGGATGGCTGGAAAAGTCACAATGGTCAAGAGGGCGGAAGAACCAACAGCGTCTGATCCAGAATGGGCGGCTGAAGAAAAGGTCCTCCAAACGGGGGTTGTGGCGTTAGGAATTAGCAACCTAACACACAGAAAAACATAAGGGTAAGAAGAACGAAAATCGCAAGATGAAAAAGCAACCAAAAATCGAAACGAAGAAAAGATAGAACATTCAGATGTGCAACATGGAATATACAAGGATGGAACAAAAAGGCGACGGAAGTGATCAAAGAGTTTAAAGAAAGCAACATCGACATACTAGTAACAACAGAAACCAAAAATGAAGGAAGAAGAAAAGGAAATGGAACAGAAACAATAGAAGACCATATCCACTGCTGGAGAGGAGTTAATAAAAGTTAATAAAGAATGTAGAGCAACGGCAGGAGTGGGAATACTAACAAAAATAAGTGGAATACTCGGAAGAGACAGTGATACTCGGAGTATATGCACCAACAGACGATTCTCCGAGAGTAGAAAAAGAACATTTCACGGAACAACTTCAAAATCAAATAGAGCTAATTAAAAATAACGTGGGGATAATTATAACAGGAGACCTTAACGGCAAAACTGGAAGGAAAGAAAACGATAAAGTAGTGGGGAGATTTGGAGAGGATGAACAAAACGATAACGGAGAACGTCTGATTGAACTATGCGAACTTAACAACCTAAAAATCACCAACGGATTCTTCAGACTTAAAAATATTCATAAATATACATGGACGCAAGAAACACGAAAGCTAAAATCGATAATAGACTACATAAATATCAAACAAGATACCACAATAAAGATCAAAGATGTGCGAGTCAAAAGAGGAGCAGAATGTGGAACGGACCATAGACTACTGACAGCAAAAATGGGCATTAATTGGAAACATAACAAGACCCCCTCCACAGAAGAACCATTGAACACTATAAGAGAAAAACAATACAATATAGAACTACTCCAAGAACAATCAATAAGAGAACTATACCAACAACGTCTAGACCAAAAATTAATAGAATTTAGATACGGCAACATCGAAGAAATATACGAGCATATTAACGCGAGTATAAAGCAAGCAGCATTCGAAGCCCTTGGGGAAAAAGAACATATAACAAATAAACAGCACTATTATGAAATAAATGATCCATCAAAAAGAATAATTGAAGAAAAAAAGCAACTATACAAAAAATGGCTGACTACAAACAACGACGAAGTTTATAAAGAATATAGAGAAAAAGATAGAGAAGTGAAAAAACAAATAACACAGCAAAAGAATGAAGAATGGGAAAGAATCTGCTTAAATATTGAAACATATATAGGAGGTACAAGAACTTCGGAGTAATGGAAAGTACTGAGAGAATTGAAACAAAACTCAAAAGAAAAAATTAAATTGGAAAATATACAGGACAAAGAATGGAAGGACTACTACAAGGAACTATTAACAGAACAAAGACCACAATTCATTGGAAAAGAAAACAGGCGAAGACGAAGCAGATTTCCACAACACGAAATAGAAATAACAGATAGGGAAATGAGAACGGCCATAAAAGCAATCAAAAATAAGAAAGCACCGGGACCTGGAGGCATCTCACCTGAGCTTATAAAATACGGATCAAAAAAATTACACCGGATGATACAATGGATATTTCAGAATGCCATAAATGGAGAACAGCTCCCAAAGGAATGGACGGAGGCATATATGACATCTATATTTAAGAAAGGAGATAGAAAACGATGCGAAAACTACAGAGGAATAAGCGTAATATCATCAATAGGAAGATTATATGGGAAGATACTGCGAGAAAAGATAGAGCAAGCGATAAAAGGCAAAATCGGGGAGAATCAGGCAGGCTTTACGGCAGGAAGATCATGGATAGACCACATATACTCACTGGAACAACTGTTGGAAAAGAAAAAAGCAAAAAATAGAGATATACACTTGGCATTTGTGGACCTGAGAAAGGCGTAAGACTCTGTACCAAGGTCAGAACTATGGGAGGCAATGTACAAATTAGAAATACAGACGGAGCTCATAGAAGCTACAAAAGCTCTGTATAAAGAAAATAAAGTGTCCATTAAAATGGGAACAAGAATCATAGGAGACTTCACCACAACAAAAGGGCTCCTGCAGGGTTGTTCCACATCTCCAAACCTATTCAAAATATACTTAGAAAAAGCCTTGACTACATGGAAAAGAAAATGCGAAGACATGGGAGTACCGGTACGGAACGAATACCTATATACGTTAAGCTTTGCAAACGATCAGGTAGTGATTGCACAAGACCAAGACGACCTCAGCTACATGATAAAGAAACTACAAGAAAAATATACCAAGGCTGGCCTAGATATTAACCTCGCGAAAACAGAGTACCTATCTACAAGTGAAGAAGACATAGAAGATCTACAGATTGATGACAACGTAACAATCAAAGGAAAGTATAAATTAAAATACCTGGGGTTTATAATCACGAAAAAGGCAACAACAGAGGAAGAAATTACACAAAGATTAGGACAAACAAGAACAGCAATCCGACAACTTAACTCAGTATGGTGGGATAGACACCTAAATATGAAGACAAAAACGCAGATTTATAAAACATTAGTGCGAAGTATTATGACATATAGGGCTGAAAATTGGATCATAAACAAGAAAAGCAGCAGTAAGATAGTAGCAACAGAGATGAAATGCCTGCGAAGATGCTGGAGAGTAACAAGAATGGATAGGAGAAGTAATGACGAAATAAAGCAAAGAACATCAATAGAAACAGACATACTAACATATATAGAACAAAAAAGATTAAAGTGGTATGGACATGTAAGAAGAACTAGCGACAGCAGATGGATAAAGAGAATAACCGAATAGAGCCCCATACGAAGGAGGAAAAGAGGACGACCCCGAAAATCCTGGAGGAACGACGTAGACGACGCCATGAGTAAGGCCTAAACGATGGAGAATGGAATAACAGAGAGAGATGGAAACGGTTGAGCGAGGGAAAGCAGTGAATACTGTAGAATCCCTAAATATATATAAAAAATACTTACCAACACTTTCATTGCACTCCACTATTTCACCAAAATCAAAAGTGTATACTCTCGTAATAATTGTCATATATATAACATAACGAGGTTATCTTAGGCCACATGATAGGAAGTCTTAACTTTTTATAAACTCATTAAATTAAAGTACAGTTTTTATTTTTTTGAATCGGTAAATGTTGCAAATATTGAAAAAAAGGTCAAAGATAATTTTTATTTATTGATTAGATGTGACCAAATCTTTGTGGTCATCATTTCTGCGTATAGTTTTACGTTTTTTGATGGAATTTTTTACGATTTTCTTCTCGATGCTTCGTTTATGATTATTAAGAAATGCGTAGGGATCATGACCCATGGAAACCTGGTCCACATTGGGTTAACTAAATTGAAAAAATTGTTAAAAAGCGATAGGAAAAGTACTTTGATAGTTTATTAAATGCAGAATTTGAACACAAAATCAATTGAATTAACGAAGATAGTTACAGCAGTGGTCACTTAAAATAAGAAATGAGGAGATTTAACAAGCACTTCAAAAAATAATGAAAGGTAAAGCAGATGGACTTAAAAAGTTTAAGTTAGCTATGTTAACTTATTAGAAATTATGGAAGTTTGACAAATGCCAACTTTATTTACTATTTATTACTCGTAGTACCTGTTTACAAAAGATATACAATATTGCGAAAAATAAATGTAAATATTCGTATGAATTTTACATATTGCGGTATTAAATAATATTAGTAATAATAACAATAAAGAAAGCAATAACAAAAGCATATAATGACCGAGTAGAAGACTAAAATTCACCTTCAAATACCAGGTGAAAACAACATCGAAACTGAAGATATCCCAATTAACCAGGGCCTTTTCCAGGGGGACTCGTTGAGTCCTCTTTGGTTCTGTTTAGCGATGAACCCACTATCTCAGCTACTGAATTCCACTGACTCAGGATTTAGCATCAAAAATAACAACACTGTTGTGGCGAAGCTTAATCATCTGTTGTATATGGATGATTTGAAATTAATGGCTTCCACTCGAAACCACTTAGATCAGATGCTAAAAACTGTAGAAACTATCTCAAATGATATCAGTATGCATTTTGGACTAAACAAGTGCCGTATACTAAATATAGTCAGATGAAAGGTCCAGCCCGGAGTTTTCAATACGCAAAAAGGCCACAACATCGAGGCAATGGGTGAAAATAATATGTACTAATATCTCGGAGTAAAACAAGCGCGTAAAATTGACCATATTCTTCTTCTTTAAGTGCCATCTCCGCGACGAAGGTTGGCAATCATCATGGCTATTCTGAAATTAGAGGCAGCTGCTTTAAACAATTGCCTTAAGCTGCAACCAAACCACTCTCTCAGGTTCTTCAACCAGGAAACGCGTCTTCTTTCTACGCTTCTCCTACCCTCTACTTTTGCTTGAATTATGAGTCTCAAGATGTTGTAGCTTTCGCCTCTCATCATATGTCCGAGATATTGCAATTTCCTTTTTTTATTGTATTTTCCATTTCCCTCTCTCTGCCTATTCTCCTTAACACTTCTGTATTCGTGACTCTATCTGCCCATGGAATCCTTAACAATCTTCTAAATGTCCACATTTCAAACGCGTTAAGTCGATTTATTGTATTCCGGTTTAATGTCCATTCAGCTCCATAGTAGAGTACACTGTTGACATAGTATTTAATTAGCCTTATTCTGAGGGTCAATGTCAGATCTTTGCTGCATAAAATTTTTTTCATTTTCACGAAGTTGGCACGTGCTTTTTTAATTCTGACTCTTATTTCTGCAGTATAATCGGTATTTTCTGTGATTATCGTTCCCAAGTAAGTATATCTTTACTCTCTCAATCTGCTGACCGCCTACAGTTAATATTTCATTTGTATTGTTGTTCTTGCTAATTTTCATGAATTTGGTTTTTTTGATGTTAAGAGAGAGTCCGTATTCTCAACTATATCTTAATATTTTGTTCATTATTGTTTCTAAGTCTTGAACGTTGTCGGCTATTATGACTGTATCGTCGGCATACCTAACGTTGTTAATTAAACTTCCGTTCACTTTTATGCCGACTGTCTCGTTTACCAAAGCTTCTTGTATGATTTCTTCAGAATAAGACCCCTCTTCTTATCTCCACTTCTTCTGACACTTCTCTTCCAATTTTCACATTTGATCGTTGGTTGTAGTATAAATTTGATCTCAATGTTACATCCCTCACATCCAGATTCTTGTTTTTGAGTACTTCTATAAGTCGGTCATGTTTTACCTTATCGAATGCCTTGTTGTAGTCTATAAAGCATACATAAAGATCTCGATTAATATCCGAACATCTTTGGGTCAGCACGTTAAAAGAAAATAGTGCCTCTCTTGTGCCCACCTCATTCCGAAATCCAAATTTTGAATCACTAATATCCATCTCCAGCTTAGCGTGTATTCTATTATGGATGATTTTTAGCAGGGTTTTTAAGGTAAGTGACATTAGACTGATCGTTCGATAATCACTACATTCTTTATCATTTACTTTCTTTGGTAGACAAATAAATGTTGATGTCAGCATTTCACGTGGAATCATTCCTGTGGAATAGATTGTGTTCAGTAGTTGGACTAAAATATCTATGTTTTTTTCATTGACCAGTTTTAGCAATTCACTTGGTATTTCATCTGGACCAGCAGCTTTATTATTTTTCATGGACTTTACTGCATGGCGTCATCTAATCTCCTTTCTTGCATCTGGTTGTGGTGAGTTATCTGCGACTTGTTTCAATAATTGCATTTTTAAGGAATTGCCACTGTTGTTCTGCATCACCATCAATTGATTCCGGTATGGATTCTAGGTTTGCATTAATCTCTTGTTTCAGTTTTTCTTTGACGTCTTCTGATTCTAATTTTTGTATGTTAAGTTTATCACGTTTGTAGCTTTTTTGTGTCTTTTTTAAGTGAAGTTAGAATTTTGCTACAAGAGGACTGTGGTCCGACGCCACGTCTGCATTTGGGTACGCTTTCACCGATTGTATTGTATTTCGGTATCTGTGGTTGGTTTATCAAAATATAGTCAATTCGGTTTTTAACGATTTTATCGACCTTGTCAGCTGGCGATTTCCAAGTGTAAAGGCGTCGTTTAGGCAGTTTAAAGAAAGATTCATCACCGCAAGATTATGTTCTAGTCAGAATTCTATAAGGCGTTCTCCTCTCTCATTTCGAACACCGAGTACATATGGTTCTACATTAGACTCACATCTTCCTTCTCCAACTTTGGCGTTAAAATCACCCATGACTACTGTTATATCTCTAGATGTTTTATTTTGTAGTGTGTTCTGTAGGTCATCGTGAAATTTTTCAATTTCTTCCTCTGTTTTAAAACAGAGGAAGAAAGCACAAAAACTTGACCATAAACAAATGAAAACCGAAGTAACTTCGGAGTTCGTACGAAGGGTAAGATAACTTAATCAGTCATATCTTAATAGTAAGAATTTGTTTAAGGCATTAAATACGTACGCTTGTTCCGCGCTGAGCTATTCATTTGGTATTATTAAGTGGTCAAAAAGGGATATAGAGGGTCATCAGCGAAAAGTAAAAACACTTCTCACAAAGGCGCAAAAACACCTTCCACGCAGTGCAGTAGAGAGAAAAACATTACCGCGGTATCAAGGGGAAAGAGGACTTATGGACATAGCTGAGCAACTGGATAAAGAGGTTACTAATTTAAGAACCTATTTTCAGGTACAGGCTGAGACATCTACTTTACTTAGGGGGCAAGAAATACGCATAAACCATCTGACTAAGCAAGAAAAAATGCGCACCTGGATGGGTAAACCTCTGCATGAGCGACATCCCAATGAGATCAGCCAAGAATATGTCGACAATACAGCGTCGAACTATTGGTTGACATTAGGAAAAATGTTTCCCGAGACTGAGGGTTTCCTACTCGCCATTCAGGATCAGGATATTCGAACTAAAAATTACCTGAAATATATTGTCAAAGATTCTTAAGTCCAAAATGACAAATGCCGATATGGATGCCAAGCCCAAGAAACCATCCAAATCTTACCGGTGGCTGCCAGGCGTTTGCCGGTACTAATTATAAAGATTTTCATGACTCAGTAGGAAAGATTATCCACCAAGAACTAGCTCACAAATTAAGACTTCTCCAAACCGACCATCTTCCTTATTAATAATACGTCCCTGACAGAATGCTTGAAAATGACAACTACAAGCTATACTGGGACCGCACTGTGCTTACAGACCAACCAGTGGAACATAATAGACTGAATCTCATACTAGTTAATAAAATTACTAGGTAAATAACACTTATTGATTTGGCGATACCCAACACCAATAATGTACGTGTTAAGTACAACGAAAAGATCGCCAAGTATAGAGATCTAGAAATACAAATCAGGAGACAATAGAAAATGGAAAGTACTCAGACAGTACCTATTATTCTGTCTACTACTGGTGTTATTCCCAAAAACCTCCTAGCGAACATAAAACAGCTGGGTCTAAATGAACATCTTTATAAGGCCATGCAGAAAGCTCTACTCCTGGCGACGTACAGATGTGTACGAACATTTTTGGGAGATACTCCAGCAAACCAAGTCACCTAGAGCTCGATAACACGGAAAGAGTCCCATTACAGCTCAATCCTTTTGATACCGTAGGTATCTGGGATAAGTGAATTTTTCCCTTAGAGGTAGTGTGAACTGTATGGCTAAATCTGTCATAAATTCGTTATAAACGTTGTCAACTCCTGCAACTATCTGAGATTTAATTAATTTTAGACCATCTGCATCTTCTTTAGGCTGAAAGAGGTATTGTTGTGTAGTTTTGGATTCTTTTAACTGATATCGAACTTCTCTTTTATGATTTTTTCTATGACTGGTTGAGATTGTATCAAGGATATTAAAATTTATAAAAAATTTGAACGAATACTGTACCGTAACAACAGTACTTATTATAAATTCCAATTCGTCATAGGTGAAAATGTTATAAATATAGTAAACATTCAAACAACGAGAGTTCAGTTGTTCAGCCAGTCATAATGATAGTATTTCATTTGTAGTCGGTATTGATAATTTAAGATGTAAACACGTAATTAGTTAATCATTTAAATAAGTAATGTCATCTAGAAGTTATCCGTGTGTAAATAATAATCAATAAATACGGTAAATCACAATTTAATATATTTACCAATTTTCTTCCAAGATAAAGTTGCGTAAGAAATACCGCCAATCCATTTACATATTATCACACATTACATATTATTATTATTATAATTATTATTAGAAATATCCCTACCTTTTCATAATTTAAAGGAGCTGACTATACGTTTCGGAATATCTTCAGGTTTTGTTGCTGTAGAGTTTACTGTGGGGTTATTTGAACCAGAATTTAGTTTAATAAGAAGGTTCCATTCGGTACGGCTACTGTGTGTGAACATGAAATTTTCTCTGCTCCTTGGGGTTCTCGTGAAATTTACGGTTTCTAAGAGTTGTTTACCAAGGTAAACATTTCCGGATCTCTCATACTGATTACCTACTTCACATTCGACATTCCAGCATGTATTGTAGCATTTGGTAACTCTACGTGTAGTGTGCTTTTTCGCGCAGCTAATCACTAGTGATGTAAATGTTTAATAATGTTGTACCTTTAATATAATATCGCACCCTCAGTGCAAGACTGCAGTAACTCAAAATTTTATGAAAATGAAGTAATCATGGAATTCGATTGTAAACATGCATATCTATCCCCTGTAAAACTTTAGTAACTTTCAAATGCTTAACCGGCTAAATATTACAACAACAACAGTTTAACTATTTTGCGTTTTTGTACATAAGTTCCGTGCAAAACTGTTGTAACTCTAATGTAACAGAGTTATAACAGTTTTGCACGGAACATTGCAATGGTTTCAATAACAAGCAATGAAAAGCACGAAAAAAGTGAGATATTTGTCATATTTGTTATTTTAATATGTATATCTGTGGTGTTTAATATTAATATACAGTATGTCTACGTAATCCATTAACGGTCGAGACAATAAACAAAGATTAACGAGACCAATCTATTCATGTAAGTTTTATGTCCTTTGTGTGTCATTATATTTTCCATAAAATGTTTGCGATGTCGTTTGACCATTTATTTATTAGATTGGATTAAAAACACATAAATTAAGACTAATTATTTACAGCCAAAAAGTATTTTTTTTATGAAAGGAAAAACAAATATCTTAAAACTTGTGTATTAACAATACTGACAGGTTAAAAATATCTATTCTCAGAAAACTTGTTCTATAAAAACTAAATCCCAAACTATATTAAATCTTCACGTAACCTTCCGGGGCGATTGTCATCATATTATTGTCCCCACGTAATTCCCAACTTTTACTAAGGTAGTGAATTCCAATCCTTTTGTTAATCACTTTACTCAAGGTAGCCTGATTTGCATATTTTTATTATAGTCCTTTTGTTTTGAATTTTAATAAAAATATTCAAAGTTTTACAAATAATGTTTCTACCTTGTTATGGCATTGTCATTACAAAACGAAAGATTTGTGGCTATCAGAACCATGTGCAGAAATAAAAATATTAAATTGCCGCTAACAATAAGCCGTTTTTTTAGGTATAATACCTATTTATTCTAGGTAGCTATCTGATTTCTTGGACTCTATTAAATGTAAAGTTTATTACCATACTAAACCACGATTGCTGTTGGGGATTATTTTTTCTTTACTTACCCGATGATTTATTGGAATTTATTAAACGTATATACTAAACCCCGGGAATTACTTTCCCTTTATCTACCAGGTGATTTCTGTGAATACTTTAAATGTAATGTTTAGTACTATTCCTATCGTTGTTGGAGATTACTTTCTCTTTACCTACCCTATTAACTCATTAGAAACGAGATCTCAGGGAAGAAGTACTAGTAGGTACATTTTAGTAGTGTAGTTTTTAATATAATCTGTTATTAGCCCTTGTAAGTGATAGATGCAGAATTAACGATTTCGAAAATGTCAAAATTTAATAGTTCCAGAACATTAAGGATTTTATCCCTGTGTGCGCAGACAAGTGAGGCTAGCAACGACATGCAGAGTAAGTTGCATTTAAATTAATCGTTGTATTATAATCTATTTATCTACTCTTGTTTTCAAATTCAATGGTGAGAATTTCTACGACTAGTGTAAACTGAACGAAATAGGGGCGTTCAAAAAAATACTTCTGATTTAAGCGAAATGATTAAAAGTACATAGACACAATGTATTAGAGAAACAATAATACTAAAGTTTATTTATCAAAATAATTTTATATTCGAAACCGCACGATAACAATATTACTACTTATTTACAGAGATTGTTTCAACTTCTTCTTTTTCTTCTTCTTTCGGTGTAGCCATGTCTACCTGTTTTTTCAATGCGTGGTCATTATATTCTATTCTTCTGTTTCTTACTCAATTATTGTTTGTTTTAACTTTAAAATCATTATTATTTTTCACAGGTATGATATAAAGGACCCATAATAAAAATTCTGCAATGTAGAAAAGATAGTCCGCACATAATTTTCTTTAAGTACAACTATGATGACGAACTATGGAATTCTTTTAATCTAAAAAAATCATCGCGGACTACACATAATATACAAGAAGTGCTACTTAAACCTGCATACAAAGAACAGCCAAAAATTCAAATGGCCAAAAAGAAAGATTTGGTATACTTATGCCATTCGAGTATGATACCAGAAGCTTACCATAGTTTTTATGAAAATATTCTGGCCCAAGATGATCAAGAAGAGGACAACAACTAACAGAAAGTGTGTCTACACTTTTTACAATTTTTTCCGTGCAAAAGTGTTGTAACTTTAAAATTCCAATACTAAATGTGTAGTGATTAACAATTTTCTCCGTGCAAAAGTGTTGTAACTTTGAAATTCCCAATTTTTTTAACATTAATATTATTTTATTTAAATTTTTATTTTTCGATAATGTAATATAGGCTAAAAAGCATGCAAAATAATAATTAAATGTTAATTTTTCTTCAAACTTGTGTCTTATTTCACCGATATTAGCACGAAAATAAACAAAATCGTCTTTATCTCGAAACTTACTTATTCTGACTTACTGCAGTCTTGCACTGAGGGTGCGATATGTCTAATTTCATTTTCTAATTGAGATTCCTTCTAAAATTTCCATCTTGGCAGCGGGATTAAGTTTATAATGGGAATAGTGGTGTTTGTAGTTGTAATTATTAGTCTATGTTGAAATTTAGGAAAGTTATCAAGATCTTTCCGCTCGAGAACGATGAAGTGCGACAGCTCAAAAAGAGAGGAAGGTAAGGATGTATACAAGGAAACAAAGAGGAAAGGACAGCCCGCTGTAGCTACTACTAAGAAAAAATCATGTGCACAGCTAAATGAAAAATTGGAAACACTTGAGTGGGTATAGAAAATGTTATATAGCATTGCTGAAGAAAGAGAAAAGTTATAAAAGGACTTGACCCACGTGGGGGACAGAAATGAGAGAAGAAGATCGAGAACTTCACTTGTTGCGTTCTTAAACCTGTTCGTAAAGCTGTTCTTAAAGCCCGTTTTTTCGGTAGATTTAAATAAGGTAAGAATTTCGGTAAGATAGGGATTGTATCCTCTTTGCTATTTTGCAGAGTAAAAGGTGTGTTTTTGCTTTACATCATGCAAAAACCTAAGATGGTGAAACTCAGTCCATTCGGCAATTTGTTCTCCTTGTTGGTTGATTATATCTCCATGCATAATGGTGGCTTTTAAAGTCTCAGAGTATATTGTCAGGTGACAAAATATAGGGAGCACGTTTTGTGGCCATCCAGAATTATTTTGTATATATTAACAATACTTATTTTGTCTACTTTCACTGCCAAAATAAAAACCATTTCTGTCGAGTAAGACTGACATGTGCTGAAACATTTGATATCTGCTCTACAAGAAATCACGATACCGCACTGAGCATGGTTTATTCAAGCTATTATTTAATATCCAGGTATTTGGCTACGGCTTTTTAAATGGAGATTATCTTGAGTATGTATTAATTGAACTCTCACAATGTCAATTTTTTTTTGCCAGGAGCTTGCTAAGATATTCACTCTTGCTTTGGCTGATGCTTTCAACATCTGTTTGGGAAGTATCAACTATGAGCAAGTATCAAGATTATTACTAAAATGAGAGAACATATCTGCACATTATTTCTATTTTGCTCTTAGTATATCTTCTTTTTCATCCTTTAACATTCATCACAAAGAGTTAATTCGTCTAATTGGTAGCGTCTTATCGATAATCTAATTATGAATAAAGTTTCACCACGTACAATTCCATCTTGGTGTTTAGTATTATCGGAAATTTGCAACTGTTTCTATGCATTTTTCTATGCACTATGGAAATTTATTTTCCATATGTATAAATCCTTAATCAAATGCAAAAAGTTGCATACCGATTCATCCTGATGCGGAAAATTGGTAAGTTTACTGCTTTTTAGTGCTTCATTTCCTCGCCTAATAGTAATACCTACAATTTTATTAATATTTACTTCTCTAAATGTCTAGATTTTTAAATGAAAGCGGGGAATAGTAAACAACAACTATTTTAACAAAACATTTTATTATAATTTTCCTTACTTCTAACACATTAAAGTAATTACTGTAGACGTATTGTTCTGTACTCAGGCTGTACTCTCTCAAGACGAATTGGATCAACCTGTAAGGTTGGTGGCCTTACCACTGTGTAACGAATGGGATCGACTTGTACATCTGGGGTTTCTATTCTAACAATTCTGTATCCAGTTTCGACGGTTGGGTCAACAATGCGAATATAGCCAGGTGGTAAATTTGGCTCCTCGATGCGGACGTAAGTAGGACGGAGAGTACCATCTGGGTAACGGATCTGAACGATCTTGTAACCAGGACGGTCAACATTAACGTTTACATTAGGATATCTTACATCAACGGTGGTGTCTGGATAACGGCCGTTGATGTCCAGTGGTTGGTTAGTACCGTCAATGACCAGTTTGCCTGAGATCAAATATTTTCTTACCAAGAGGGACTTAGTACCGACATATTGGCGGACCAAGACGTATTGGAGACCATTTTCGTCACTAGAAATAAAATCAATTTATTTTTGCAACAACATTCTTTAGAAAATAATAAATATAATATAATTCTACAGGTATGACTAGCACATATCATGTATTACACCATTATATATTAGAAAGGTTTAAGGTTTTTTATTATGTAAATATATATATATATATATATATATATATATATATATATATATATATATATGTATAAAAATGTGCACTCGTAAGTGAATGGGATGTTATCGGTCTGGAGATAAAAAAGACAAGAGTTGTGCTACTCTATCTATTTATTGAAGACGTTTCGCCTATTGTTCAATAAGCATCATCAGTTCATCTAAAAGAGTGTTATTAGCGATACATCTAATATGAAAAAACAATTAAGTAAATGATCTTACCTTTAAAAGATCTGTAGCATTACAATGTTGTTATTGCAAAGAAACATCAAAAAATTTAATATAATAAATATAACAGCAAAAAATATAGAAACACAGAACGCTGGAAGATTCGAGCTTTCAAATACTTCATTTTCATGATATATGATCATAACAGTCAAGAACCCTAGCCGTGCCGTTGTTTATATAACAATTCCAAATTGACAATTATATTTTTTGATAGATTTAATCAATCAATGTTTTCAAAAGTGAAATTTAAAACAAATTAGTTAAATTGGGAATCTTCCAGCGTTCTGTGTTTCTATATTTTTGCTGTTATATTTATTATATTAAATTTTTTGATGTTTCTTTGCAATAACAACATTGTAATGCTACAGATCTTTTAAAGGTAAGATCATTTACTTAATTGTTTTTTCATATTAGATGTATCGCTAATAACACTCTTTTAGATGAACTGATGATGCTTATTGACAATAGGCGAAACGTCTTCAATAAATAGATAGAGTAGCACAACTCTTGTCTTTTTATCTCCAGACCGATAACATCCCATTCACTTACGAGTGCACATTTTTTTATATTAAATTAAACGGTCATATACCTTAAAGATATATATACATATATATATATATATATATATATATATATATATATATATATATATATATATATATATATATATATATATATATATAGGTATATATAAACAGTGTAGTAATGTCTGGGGGCTCGGGAGAGTGAGACCTAGGAAGTTCTGAAAAAGACATCAAAGATGATGTCGAAAACTCAGCGAAATGATAATCAACAACCTTTCTACCATATAATGGTGCAATGCTTAATTTACTTCTTGACAAATGTTTTTCGTTCTTTGCGGTTTCGTGTTAACTTCTTTGCGTCTGTTCATGTCACTTCTCTTCTCTTTGTTACTCCTCTTCTCTTTAATATCTTTCCGATACTTTATCCCATGTCTTAGTCTTCTTTTTTAATTTTTTTTATTTTACTTCCCACACTCCTCTCCCTCTGGTATGGTATCTTTTATCATATTTGAATGACCCCACCAACTTGGTTGTCTTTGTTCTACAAACTTCAATATAGATTGTATTTTCAGTTCGTTTCTTATATCTGTGTTCCTTATTCTATCCATTTTGGTAGCACTTATCTTAAATCTTCATTCCTATAGTAACCATGAAATTTAATTTCTGCATATAAATTTTTTATTCATTGCATGATACAGTTGTATCGTTTTCTTTACTCTGCTATTGATTTCTGCTTCTAGAGATTCTGTTTCTTCTATTAACTTGTTCTACCTTTGTTTCTTTAAATACTCTATAAGCCTCTTTTCTAGTTTTTACTGTCTGCATAACTTTTCGTATTTCCAAATTATTCTGTTGTTCTTCATTAGCAAATACTTTTTTTTAATAATAATTAAAAAATAGAAATAGGTATGTTAGTTTGTGTGAAGTGGAGTGTATGTCCAACCTAGTGCACCTCAATATTAAGAACTAAAAATACAAACACAAATAGATATATTTAAATACAGATGCAATATCTTACGTGTATACTTGATGATTTTTGGCATCTACTTTGTCGCCGTCGTATATGTCTCCATGCACATTGACTTTTTGTCCCAACACATTACCATCAACTTTGGCGTGGTATCCAACGACATCTCCCCCAATACCGCCAGCAAGATCAACTCCGATTTCGTTGTTGCCCAGCTTGGCCCGTGCATCTCCGTCGACACTGATGATATTGCCTAGACCAAGTTCTTTAGCTACCTTGTGAATTACCAGTGAGTCGAGAAGAAGGGTCGGTTTGGCTGCGCATAGCGTGGCCAAAGCTGCTAGTATCTTAGAAAAAGATAAACGTATTAGGTAGGAATTAAGTATTTTTGCTCTGGAAAAAGTAATTCAAGAATCACAGATTAACATAAATCGCACTATCTTTAACAAATCTGTACAAGTTACTGGATATATGGACGACATCGACATCATAGCTGGGTCCAAAGAATCTCTGATTTAGGCATTCCGTTCGTTAAGAGCATCTGCACAGAAAATGGGACTAAATAAATGATCAAAAGACCAAATATGTGTTATACTAGGTCAAGCAACCATACACCTAGAAGAATATTAACTGACAATTTAGAAGTGGAAGATGTGGACATCATATACCTAGGTTCGCTGTTGGCTAAAGATAATGTCAACAGAAAATTAAAAGAAGAATAGTGCTTGCCAATAATAGTTACTATAATTTAAAAAAACAGGTAACCTCTAAATTACCCACAAAAATTAAGGCCAGATTCTTCCAAACAATTTTCAAAAAATCGATTTTTTTTTTAAATTGCTAGAAAATACGCTTAGGAATAGTATAGAATTAGTCAACAAACAAAATTATTCACTGTTTTTAAATACAAAAGTTGGATGAGTTTGGGCAGCCATTTTTAGAGCCTATATTTTGAAAAAAAGAAAAAAAAATATACTTTTTGTGAGTAATTTAATGATTGTACTTTCACCTGTAAAAGTTTTGATTTTCAAATATCTTTTGTACTCTAAATAAAATTTATTAAAAAAAAAACGGTTTTTGGAGGAACCTAACCTTAAAGTGAACTTCTATAACACATAATAAGACCCGTGTTAATACATGGAGCAAAAACGTGGTCACTTACACAAAAGGACCAAGAACTGCTTAAACGTTTTGAGCAAAAATTCCTAAGAGGAATATATGGAGGAATAAAGGAGCAAGGTTTTTGGCACAGGCATCAGCTTTGACTTGAATATATATACGTTTTGAAGAGCATGACCTTGTAAAATCCATTAGGATAGCACGCGTTAAATGGACAGGGCATCAGGAAAGAGGAAGATGCAAAAGCCAGAAAAGTTTTTGACCGAAGAGGGCCGATGGGACAATGAGTCAGCGGAAGACCGAGACTTAGGTTTCAAGGCAACTTAGAGGATGATTTAAAATATATGGGAGTTCGAGCATAGAAAAGAGTGGCCAGAGACAGTAGTAAATAGAAGATTATTGAAGGATAATGCATTGGCTCCTAAAAAGCTTGTAATACTATTGATGATGATTATGACGTATAAAAATCAAACAGACTGAGGCGTGAACCAATATAATTAAATTAGTGTTGTTATGTCGCAAATTTTACGACTCTACGAATTCAAGTGCTCCTTTATCTGTTGATTTTGTATTACACCATAGAAGCAATGAACCGATTGATCAAATATCAGCAATGTAAGATCGAAGGGAAAATGTGCTAAATCGAAGTAGATATGGATAAATTAAATACACAAGGAAGACATACGAATGTTTCTAAAGCTACAAGGTGGGCAAAAAGACAGAGAGAGAGAGGGGGGAAAATCAAAAGTTAATATAATCTATACAAAAAAAAATTAGAAAAAATAAATGGTAAAACACAGAGATTCAGGAAAAACCGAGCAACAAGATTTGCATAAATATACCAACACTATTCAAGATATTCAAGAACACATTCAAGAACAGTTCATAAAATTCTGAAGTATATACTGTGAAACAGAAAATAAAGCAAAAAAGTTTGGAAAGAATTAGGGAATAAAATAGATAATTAGTAAGAGACAATTCTGGTGTGATACAAGATATGTAAATGAAGCTAGGATAGAAATATAGAACTGAAAAAAATAACAAAAATATATGTTATCTTTAATACGCACTTTAATTGAACAGATGAAATTTTGAAAAATAAATAATATAAGGGAATAACAATATACTCGACAAGAGGATGAAAACATACATATATTTAACAGTATTTTAAAAAGAGATTAAAAAAAGGAAGAAAAGAGGAAAACGTTTTTATTTACCATGGGATTACTAACCAAATAATTTTATTTTTATAATTGGGCGTGGTTGTCTTTTTAACCACAAATCACATGCTATAATTTTTTTTTTTTAAGTATTTTTTTAACGTTCCCAAGTTAAAGTTAATTTTGTGTAATTTAATAAACTATCTTCGAATAAAGTCGTTGGAAGTATCAACTTAAAAAATATTGACAATATCATTTTAAGAAGATGGATAAGCCTCAATGACAAGCGTGCTTAGACATAACAAGAGCGATGTCGACTACCTCGACCGCCTTTATGGTGACAAGTTGATGTCCCTCCGTTACATATATAAATAGAGAAGAAGAATAAGACGTCAGCAAACAGAACGAAAGGATACCGGTATCAAATCTGGAGAGATAATAAAAAATCAACCTAAAAAAGCCGTCGTCTTTATAGGAAAAGATGACTGGAAGTTGAATGAAACGAATCCCATAATGGCAGATCAATGCCGGTATACAGACAGCTCTAAATCCGACGAAAAAGTTGAAGCTGGAGTATACGGAGAGAAACCAAGGCTAAGCATTGACAAAAGTCTCGGCAATCACTTCACTATCTTTCAAATAAAAACTTTATGCTATACATATATGCCGGCAGGAACTAATAAAGGGGTACCATAGAAACAGATATATAAAAACTATATCTGATAGGATGAACAGGAGGCATTAAAGGCATTGGAGTCGAATTGAATTGACTCCAAGTTAGTTTAGAAGAGTCTACAAAATCTGATTAGAATTGAAAAAAGTAACAAAGTAAGATCATTGTGGGTGCCTGGATATAAGAGAATGAAAAATAGAGTTTACTTATTGGTCAAGGGAGAACAAAAAAAAACATTTATAGGGTAGAACATTTCATTGGCATAACAATAGGTAGAGCCAAAAGAACGATATAGGACTAAAATGAAAAAGGATGAAACGTAACCCCTTGTACCAAGAAATAGGTATCAACCATTTAAAGGATTTGATCCATGAACCTTCAAAGAAAAAAGATCCAACGATCTAGTAGATATACATAGAAATGATCTGCGTATTATACTAGGTCTGTTAACAGGACACTGTTGACTTCAGAAGCACATTAACACAATGAAAGGACAACTTTAACCTAGGGATGAGTCATAATTGATCTCTTAGGCTGAGTGGAATAGTGGTTAAGCGGATATTTAAATTGAACGTAACCTAATCATAAAATGAATAATATTTATCTGAACTGTCAATAAAAATGAGGCAGATTAAATTATATTTTTTAAAGAATTTTTTGTACTTATATCTAATTAACAACAAAATATTTTGTTTAAAAGTTGTGGTTCACTCACATTAAGGACGAAAGCAAATTCAATAAAAATGCCAAAAAGACTTGTAAGAAGAACAGCTTTATTTAAATTTAAAAGGATTTGAAAATATAGAACAAAAAATATAACTACTTGGAAGAAAAAGTGCTAAGAGATTAATATAATCCAAAACTATGTGTCAACTGTAAATGCTCATAGTTGATATTGCACAAGGAAAGATAACTAAGAAGATTAAGACAAGTACATCAGAATCAAAAAATATTCATCGGTTAATCAGCAATTAATATATTTTCTTGAAAAACTTGAAACCATAAAGAAAGAACCACAAAAAGGTTGCAAACATTTAAAAGTAGATCACTAACAAAATTCATAAAAATGTAAAGCCCTGAAACATATTGAATTTAAAACTGTGGGAAAAAGGGGCAGAAAAAGAGGAAGAACGGTTAGTAGATATTATAAAAATCATAACAAGAGAACGCGAAATCATGTACTGGATTCCAAGTAAGTCTAGCGAAGAACGAAAAATAAACAAACTGATACAGAAGATTTTAATGATGACCTTCCATTATTGGGTAATGATTTGTCCAAATATTTTGTTTAAATATTTTAATAACCTGGTTGACAGGTCGTCCACCTTTGTGACTCTTTAAAACAGATAAAATTATCATTGCCAGAATAATTGCAAAGGCACCAGATAAAGAAAAATGCCTATATTATAATCAGCAAGATTAATAATCCGTCAAAATAACAAAAAAAATATGTAAAATACCTAATAATTTATCAACAAATACACCACGATTCTCTAAACCAGCAATTATCTTTACTTACCACGAAAACCTTCATATTGCGACAATTTAATTAAACAACGTGTACTAAGAAAACAAATATATATGTGGCTATCTTACAAAAATATCAGTTGTTATTTTAGACATAATTAATTTTTTTTAATTCCGGTTTTAAAATTGATAAGAAATTGGTTTATTTTGCTGATTTGATACAGAGTTAAAGTTTGCGATATTATGTAATAGATTATTAAGGTTTTTATCTTGCATTGGGAATAGTTTAGCGTAAACAAATATTCCTATGGAACTGTTATTGCTCTTCTTCTTCTTCTTTTTAGTTCAGACAAGACATTTTAATCTCTGGTACTTGGTCATAGGACCTTTATACCATATCTTGTTGTAGTGTGATGAGTGTATAAACTCAAATCAGTCCTGTGGTCTCAACAAAGACCAGCAACTTCCTCATTGATAGTTTAAGGATCCCTTTTGGTTCAATCCTCGGTTGACCAGTTCATTCCTATCTCGTATTGCTTAGCACATTGCAATGGCATATGATGTGTAAGGCAGTATCTTCTTCCAGTTCGCTCATTACCTATTTTATATGGGTATTTTCTTAAGCGACAATCTCCAGTCACCATTTTGTTAACCGTTTTAAGCTATCGTTTATTAAGTTTGATCAAATTTTCCGAGAGTTAATTATCATTATTCTTGATTATTTTTTTAGTCTGGATTTGCTCGTTAGTGATTTTCACTTGTTCTGGGCCTACCAGAATTTTTCTGAGCCTATTAGAATTTTTCTGAGCCTACCAGAATTGTTTTGGGCCAAACAAGATTTATTACTATTGCTGTTTTTTGTGACGGAGTTCTTTACGGCCAGATTAAGTCACTTGACTATCAGTATAACTATTGATTCTCTTTGCCTTAAGTCTCTATTGATGATTTTAATATTGCAGGCTACCAAAGCAAAAACTGCCGTCCGAAACACATTTGTAAACTAAACTAGATAGGGAAATGAGAACGGCCATAAAAGCAATCAAAAATAAGAAAGCACCGGGACCTAGAGGCATCTCACCTGAGCTTATAAAATACGGATCAAAAAAATTACACCGGATGATACAATGGATATTTCAGCAAGCCATAAATGGAGAACAGCTCACAAGGGAATGGACGAAGGCATATATGACATCTATATTTAAGAAAGGAGATAAAAAACGATGCGAAAACTAGAGAGGATCATCGGGGAGGACCAGGCAGGAAGATCATGCGTAGTCCGCAAATACACAATGGAATAACTGTTGGAAAAGAAAAAAGCAAAAAATAGAGATATAAATTTGACATTTGTGGACCTGAGAAAGGCGTATGACTCTGTACCAAGGTCAGAACTATGAGAGGTAATCTACAAATTAGAAATACAGACGGAACTCATAGAAGCTACAAAAGCTCTGTATAAGGAAAATAAATAAAGTCTCCATTAAAATGGGAAATATTCAAAATATACTTAGAAAAAGCCTTGACTACATGGAAAAGAAAATGCGAAGGCATGGGGGTACCGGTACGGAACGAATACCTATATACGTTAAGCTTTGCAGACGATCAAGTAGTGATTGCACAAGACCAAGACGACCTCAGCTACATGATGAAGAAACTACAAGAAGAATATACCAAGGCTGGCCTAGATATTAACCTCGCGAAAACAGAGTACCTATCTACAAGTGAAGAAGACATAGAAGATCTACAGATTGATGACAACGTAACAATCAAAGCAAAGTATAAATTTAAATACTTGGGGTTTATAATCACGAAAAAGGTAACAACAAAGGAAGTCATTATACAAAGATTAGGAGAAATAAGAACAGCAATCCGACAACCTAACTTAGTATGGTGGGATAGACACCTAAATATAAAGACAAAAACACAGATTTATAAAACATTAGTGCAAAGTATTATGACATATGGGGCTGAAAATTGGATCATAAACAAGAAAAACAGCATTAAGATAGTAGCAACAGAGATGGAATGCCTGCGAAGACACTGCAGAGTAACAAGAATGGATAGGAGAAGTAATGATGAAATAAAGCAAAGAACATCAATAGAAACAGACATACTAACATATATAGAACAAAAAAGATCAAAGTAGTATGAACATGTAAGAAGAACTAGCGACAGCAGATGGATAAAGAGAATAATTGAATGGAGCCCCATAGGAAGGAGGAAAAGAGGACGACTTCGAAAATCCTGGAGGAACGAAGTAGATGGCGCCATGACTAAGAGATGCCTAAACGATGGAGAATGGCACAATAGAGAGAAATACAAACGGTTGAGCGAGGGAAGGCAGTGAATACTGTAGAATCCCTGAATATATGTATATATATATATATATATATATATATATATACGAAGTAACAAGAAGTCCAGAGACCTCTCTGATAGTAAATTAGGTGAACCGCAAATTCAAAGCCTCTTACTAGAGACTTTTAACGACGCTAGAAGTATATTTTTACTTCAACATGCATCTACGATTCACCTTTAAAAATTACTATCTGTTTCGCTCTTTACGTAGAGAAAGACGTTTAAATGAAAGTAAAAGATTGCATTTCATTTCAATCGGAACTCCACCATTGCTCTACACGTGTTTCGAGTTATTCAACTCATCATCAGGAGCACTTGTGGAAGTTCAACTGAAATGAAATGCAGTCTAGTATTTGGTTATTATAACCAAAATAACAGCAAGGTACGCTAGCAGCGACATCTATACGAAGTAACAAGAAGTCCAGAGACCTCTCTGATAGTAAATTAGGTGAACCGCAAATTCAAAGCCTCTTACTAGAGACTTTTAACGACGCTAGAAGTATATTTTTACTTCAACATGCATCTACGATTCACCTTTAAAAATTACTATCTGTTTCGCTCTTTACGTAGAGAAAGACGTTTAAATGAAAGTAAAAGATTGCATTTCATTTCAATCGGAACTCCACCATTGCTCTACACGTGTTTCGAGTTATTCAACTCATCATCAGGAGCACTTGTGGAAGTTCAACTGAAATGAAATGCAGTCTAGTATTTGGTTATTATAACCAAAATAACAGCAAGGTACGCTAGCAGCGACATCTATACGAAGTAACAAGAAGTCCAGAGACCTCTCTGATAGTAAATTAGGTGAACCGCAAATTCAAAGCCTCTTACTAGAGACTTTTAACGACGCTAGAAGTATATTTTTACTTCAACATGCATCTACGATTCACCTTTAAAAATTACTATCTGTTTCGCTCTTTACGTAGAGAAAGACGTTTAAATGAAAGTAAAAGATTGCATTTCATTTCAATCGGAACTCCACCATTGCTCTACACGTGTTTCGAGTTATTCAACTCATCATCAGGAGCACTTGTGGAAGTTCAACTGAAATGAAATGCAGTCTAGTATTTGGTTATTATAACCAAAATAACAGCAAGGTACGCTAGCAGCGACATCTATACGAAGTAACAAGAAGTCCAGAGACCTCTCTGATAGTAAATTAGGTGAACCGCAAATTCAAAGCCTCTTACTAGAGACTTTTAACGACGCTAGAAGTATATTTTTACTTCAACATGCATCTACGATTCACCTTTAAAAATTACTATCTGTTTCGCTCTTTACGTAGAGAAAGACGTTTAAATGAAAGTAAAAGATTGCATTTCATTTCAATCGGAACTCCACCATTGCTCTACACGTGTTTCGAGTTATTCAACTCATCATCAGGAGCACTTGTGGAAGTTCAACTGAAATGAAATGCAGTCTAGTATTTGGTTATTATAACCAAAATAACAGCAAGGTACGCTAGCAGCGACATCTATACGAAGTAACAAGAAGTCCAGAGACCTCTCTGATAGTAAATTAGGTGAACCGCAAATTCAAAGCCTCTTACTAGAGACTTTTTTCAGTTGAACTTCCACAAGTGCTCCTGATGATGAGTTGAATAACTCGAAACACGTGTAGAGCAATGGTGGAGTTCCGATTGAAATGAAATGCAATCTTTTACTTTCATTTAAACGTCTTTCTCTACGTAAAGAGCGAAACAGATAGTAATTTTTAAAGGTGAATCGTAGATGCATGTTGAAGTAAAAATATACTTCTAGCGTCGTTAAAAGTCTCTAGTAAGAGGCTTTGAATTTGCGGTTCACCTAATTTACTATCAGAGAGGCCTCTGGACTTCTTGTTACTTCGTATAGATGTCGCTGCTAGCGTACCTTGCTGTTATTTTGGTTATAATAACCAAATACTAGACTGCATTTCATTTCAGTTGAACTTCCACAAGTGCTCCTGATGATGAGTTGAATAACTCGAAACACGTGTAGAGCAATGGTGGAGTTCCGATTGAAATGAAATGCAATCTTTTACTTTCATTTAAACGTCTTTCTCTACGTAAAGAGCGAAACAGATAGTAATTTTTAAAGGTGAATCGTAGATGCATGTTGAAGTAAAAATATACTTCTAGCGTCGTTAAAAGTCTCTAGTAAGAGGCTTTGAATTTGCGGTTCACCTAATTTACTATCAGAGAGGTCTCTGGACTTCTTGTTACTTCGTATAGATGTCGCTGCTAGCGTACCTTGCTGTTATTTTGGTTATAATAACCAAATACTAGACTGCATTTCATTTCAGTTGAACTTCCACAAGTGCTCCTGATGATGAGTTGAATAACTCGAAACACGTGTAGAGCAATGGTGGAGTTCCGATTGAAATGAAATGCAATCTTTTACTTTCATTTAAACGTCTTTCTCTACGTAAAGAGCGAAACAGATAGTAATTTTTAAAGGTGAATCGTAGATGCATGTTGAAGTAAAAATATACTTCTAGCGTCGTTAAAAGTCTCTAGTAAGAGGCTTTGAATTTGCGGTTCACCTAATTTACTATCAGAGAGGTCTCTGGACTTCTTGTTACTTCGTATAGATGTCGCTGCTAGCGTACCTTGCTGTTATTTTGGTTATAATAACCAAATACTAGACTGCATTTCATTTCAGTTGAACTTCCACAAGTGCTCCTGATGATGAGTTGAATAACTCGAAACACGTGTAGAGCAATGGTGGAGTTCCGATTGAAATGAAATGCAATCTTTTACTTTCATTTAAACGTCTTTCTCTACGTAAAGAGCGAAACAGATAGTAATTTTTAAAGGTGAATCGTAGATGCATGTTGAAGTAAAAATATACTTCTAGCGTCGTTAAAAGTCTCTAGTAAGAGGCTTTGAATTTGCGGTTCACCTAATTTACTATCAGAGAGGTCTCTGGACTTCTTGTTACTTCGTATAGATGTCGCTGCTAGCGTACCTTGCTGTTATTTTGGTTATAATAACCAAATACTAGACTGCATTTCATTTCAGTTGAACTTCCACAAGTGCTCCTGATGATGAGTTGAATAACTCGAAACACGTGTAGAGCAATGGTGGAGTTCCGATTGAAATGAAATGCAATCTTTTACTTTCATATATATATATATATATATATATATATATATATATATATATATATATATATATATATATATACATCCCACTATCGTTTTAAGCTCTTTTCACGTTGCAGTCATTTAGCATCACCAAGAAATGCTATCATTTTCTATTTATAAGTCGTGTATGTTCGTTTAGTGCACCTTTGTAGGCTTGGCACCGTTGTCGGTTTTTCAATAATCCGATTTTTTTATAAATTAAATTTTTTACATCAAACCATCATTTTAACATTGGGAGGTAAAATTACTGTATTTGGTATCATTTTAAAGCCAATAGATGTTGCCAGTGTTAATACTTAAATAATATTTGAAAACATAAAAATATCGATCGGTTTTGGGTCAAGTTCAAATGCAGACATTGAAACTACCTGCCGACCGGCTGGGGTCAACCAACTAGTTTTTTTATATCAATGTTCAGTTGTTATATTTATTCAATTTAGATATTTTTTCCCGGAGAGTTGTGTAGAGGAATATTTTACATATTTCCAAGCTGTTTAATCGAAGCTATCAGTGAATAGTTTAAGATAAATATTAGATTTTTATGGGATTAGGTCAAAAATATTGGTTGTGATTGGGATGAGAATCACATTTTTAATTATTTAATGTTTAACATTTTGATTTGAATTCAGGAAATCGTTCTCAAAAAACGTTTTTTGTACAAAATGTGTATACACATTTTTACATAATTTGTACAATAAACAAGGTTAAATATTGGAAATCGTATCGTTAAATATTAGTTAATTAAAAATGTAATTTTGAAAAAGACGTACAGTTGATTTTGCTTTGTTTTCTTAAACAATCTTAAAAGGCAAAATAAAAAATTTTGCTTATAAAACGTGTTGTATACATTCTAAAGAAAAATAATTTAAATAAAAGTTGTAGACCATAAAAAGTTTTCTATGTAAAGAAATACCAAATTTAAATACATAAATAATTGAGATAATTCCAAAAAACCATAAACTCTAAGATATTATATGTTTGTAGTAATTTATAAATGTTAATAACTTTGTTTTGTGACTAACGACAGATAATATAGCTACTTGAAATCATGGCAATTGATGAGTTATTAAAGTGTGCTAAATATCAAGCAGATCAAAAAATATTTTACAATTTATTCAATTTGTTTATCACAGAAAGCAATTATTTAAACAACTGTACTTGTCCAAACTCGTATGACTATAAGTATTTTGTAACTTGCAATCGATTATTTGCGCTTTCAGTTTTAGGGTATATTAAAAAAACTTTTAACATATTATTAAATTTTTTATTAAAAACCAGTTTGAATAGGGGACTTTTTAGTTTTTAGACCACTTAACCTTTTTTTAGTTTCTTTGACAAGTGAGGATTAGGTTATTTCTTCATATGGGCTATGAACAATTGTCTAGTCAAGTCAACACTATTATAGTTACCTATACTTTTCCAGTAGTCATGCAGACGGTTCATTTTAATTGTCCCCATATGGAACTTAAGCTCGAGAAAAGTCTTAAATTCTGTTTGTGTTGTCTCTTTCCAAAACGCAATCCTCGATTTTTCTGAACGACTTTGTGCAAGTATTTTGTCAGTCACTTCCACCATTCATTTAATCCACATCGTCCTCGCCCGATGCTTCTAACAATGATTGTAATTCAGCAGTGGTCAATCTACGTTTATGTTCACATCTACCTTTTTTAGATGTCGAAGGCATATTATTTACATCCATTTCTTTATAAATACTATAACTCACTTTTACGGAGGTAATTAACAATAAAAACGTTCTACTGGAAACTATCAACTTACGACTTCCAATACTATAAGGCCACTTGAGCCACAATACGTTTTTACTCAATAATAGTTCCTGTATAAGTAAAATTGTTTTTTAATGTGCTTCATTGAAGCACACTAGATATATTTCAGTTTTGCCATCACATTCTTCAGAGTATGTTTTAACTTTTTTAACTTTTCTATCGGCCTTTCTACTAGTCATGCTTCTTCTTAAAACTTTGTAACATCTTGTACACTTTCTTCTCTTTGTATTATCTACATCGCTTTGCCTTAGATGGTATTTTTGGGTGTAACTGGTCATGAGGGTTACAACATTTCTTTATTTGTAAACGCCTTCGCGAACTCCAGTCTGAACTCAAGGATAGGTTGTCGCTTTTTTTACGTTTTCTATTATTTAGCAACTAAGCATTGACTACTGCGGTATTAAATATTAATTCCATTGCCACTTTCCGGTACCACTTCAGAATTTTGCGTATTGGGCTTTGGTAAGAAGCCACTTGATCACTAAAATCAACACTCTTTTTCACCAAGTTATAATCGAGAATAATTTGTGGTTTTAGTACTTGTGTATAATTTTTCTTTTTATTTGATTAAACCAAGATACAACTATTATGTTTAAATGTTGCAAGGATTAAAACTGGTCTTTTGTCGACCCATTTTATCACTCGTAAAATCAATAATGGGGTTAAATTTCATCGAGAGTAACTGGTTGCAACTTTTTTAATCGAGATTTTATTTTTACATGTTTTTAGAGTAAAACATCTGTACATGAATAATTCGTTTCTTGAACAATAATTTCAATTCATCGACCAATATTCTAAAATAAGGTGTTATTACGTCGTCCAGAATATTATAAACTGGTTCTCTTTCATAAAGCATTGGAAATATGGTTTACACTCTATATTTAGAAAAATCTTTTACTGCAACTCTTGTTCGACCTAAACTAAATTAATACACAAAACAAATTAATCTATTTTTTTTTATAGAAATGCAGATTCCTGTCGGATTTTTATCAGTGCGGCATGAGTCACTGGTGTCTCGTATATCCGGACCTCTTATCGCATTACAAACATAATTCGTAATTAGCAGTGCGGTACAAGATACATTTATGTCGTATAATCTGAAAGCCGTAATAAGACCATAAGACCGTATGTTATAAATTAATATATTCCTAAAAGAATTATCTTGAAACATGAAATAAATACACTAAAAAAGTGCAATATTAAGTGTTATTTAAAAAATGGTATGTCATTCACGATGGGCGTACAGTTAAAAACAAAAGTTTTCAGTGTTCTATTGCTTGATTATTATCATCTGGTATTCTGAAAATGTTGACATTTTTTCCTGGTCTGATCTTCCTCAACTAACGTCATCTTTCTTAATTTGTGGGTTGTGTTGTTCAGGTCTCTTTAAGTGTTTTTGTTGGTATCCATACTGAATGATCTTCTTTAGACAATGTACTAATGTAGTGTTCAAATGTGGCATTGCGTGCGTCATGTAGCGCTGATCTTAATTGTCTGATTAGTCGATTATATTTGTGTTCGTCATTAAGATTTCGGCTTCTTGGTCATCTAACTCTTGCTCTTCATTTTTCGACTATTAGTTGTATAATATAATTCGGAGTGTTACTTGTGTTTTCTTGATTTGGAATTGTTAATCGTGTAGCTCCATATGAAATAGTAAAAGATGAAAACGGCAGCATATTCATGCATAAAAAAAGGTAACGCGATAAAGATATCTGAAACAACTGTTTTATGTTATAAGAGATGAAATAGTCCGAAATTGCCAGGTGAACAGGGTACTATAAAGAGGAAGTAGAATTAGCTATAAAACAGCTTAAATGGGAAAAAGAAGTAAGCTTAGACCAAATACCAGCAGGAATTATTCAACTGGGGAAAAAATTAAACGGATAACAATATTCACTCCATTTACAGAAAAGGGGGTGACCCGCAAAAATTTTAAAAACTTCTTTAATAGCCTCCAGTCAACAGTTTCCTAATCATGTTTAAAAAACGTACGGAATGCACTGTATATACTAACCCAAACCGTCAACATACTTGTTGTTGCAGTTATGTATTACGATCAACTTAAAGGTTATGCACGACTCCCCTTGCATAGGTACACAGGCATGCACCCGTGCGGGAGAAAAAAGATTTGTCATAACGTTACATTATGTCACATTTTAACGTTGAATATTTTACGGTCCCCTTTGGATTATAAAACGAATGATCGACTTTTTCTCGCACAGATCCCGCCTATGTAACTTTACAAAGCGAGTCGTTTGCTGGGTATTAAAGAAACGTCTATGGCCATCATATAATTTGACGCTATTTCACGTTCTACGACGCATTCCACGTTTGACACACTGTCTTGTTTAGTTTTCTGTCATTTTATTTGTTAAATCCTATCTCATTTTCGTCACAGCGTCAAGGAGCAGTAAATGTGTGCAGTGAACGGGAGGAATATGTTTAACAGTGAACGTTGGAGATTTTTCGAGTCTTTCATATTTTCTTCTTTGAGTGCCTCTCCTATCGGAGATTGGATATCATTAGGGCGATTTTAATTTTATTTACTGCTGTTTTGAATAATTCACTCATCACTAACTCATCAGGTGGCCAAAGTGTTTAAGTTTTCTCTTTTTTATATTCAGTATAACTTCTGGATCGTTATGTATTCTACGTATTACCCCTTCATTTGTAATTTTATCCACTCAACTTATTTTTAGTATACGGCAGTAGCACCACATCTCAAAGCTTTCAAGATTTGTAACATTCTTCTGTTTAAGAGTCCATGCCTCAACACCGTAAAGCTAAGTACTGAATACATACTAAGTAGTTAACTAAAAGTGGACGTATGCAAAGAGATGTATGACGTAATCGTACGGTATTTGATAAATTCTGTCACGTAATATGCCACATACCTCTGTGCGTAAATTCGTTTTATTGCTGCCAGTTTAAGGTGTTATTAGATGCAGCCATGTTGAATTTCTCTCCACTATCGTATTATCTTCGTTAAATCCTATCATTTTAGGCTCCATATATCCTGATTAGACCTATAGGACCTGAGATACGCAACTAAGGCTCTTTTGACATAACATATATAGGAGCAAAGATATATACCTAAGGTCCTTTTGACGTGTTGATGTATTTGATTTCTACGTCGTAGTATTCTATTGGTTAAATGTTACCATTTGAGGTACTGTACGTCACGATTGGACTAATAGGACCGCAGATACATAACTAAGGCCCTTTTGATAAACTGATGTATTTTATTTTTCTATCTTATTGTATTCGATTGGTTAAATCCTATCATTTGAGGTACTGTACGTCACGATTGGGCTAATAAAAACGAAGATACGTAACTAAGGCCCTTTTAATATTTTGCTGTATTTGATTTCTATCTCATTGTATTCTATTAGTTAAATTCTATCATTTGAGGTATCGTACGTCACGATTGGACTAATAGGACCGAAGATACATAACTAAGGCCATTTTGACATGCTACTTTATTTAATTTTTATACCTCATTGTATTTTATTTGTTAAATCCTTTCATTTGAGGTACTGTACGTCATGATTGGACTAATAGAACTAAAGATACACAACTAAGGCACTTTTGACATTGTTCTGTATTTGATTTTTGTATCCCATTGTATTCTCTATGTTAAATCCTATCATTAGAGGTACTATACGTCACGATTGGACTAATAGGACCGAAGATACGTGACTACGGCCCTTTTGACATGTTGCTGTATTTAATTTTTTTATTTCATTGTTTTCAATTCGTTAAATCCTGTCATTTGAGATACTGTACGTCACGATTGGACTTATAGAAACGAAGATATATAATTAAGGCCTTTTTGACATGCTGCTATATTTGATTTTTCTGTCTTATTGTATTTTATTGGTTAAATCCTATCATTTGAGGGGCTGTACGTCGCGACTGGACCAATTGGAGCGAAGATACCATAGGTAGTTGCAATATATCATATCCCGTTACTTTTAACCAACCATGATGCCAGAATGATTTGTGGATGAAAAGAATATATATATATATATATATTCTTAAATTTACTATTTCATTGTGGGTAATATTATATTCAACAGCGATGCCAAATTTCTGATGCTAAAATGATTGATAATGAAAGTGGGATATACATTTTCATGTATATAATGGCAGCGAGTAAACGGTAAAACCCTGAACTAAATATATATAATATTTTCACTGTACCATCATTTTAGACTCAAACATTTTCTGGAATAAACTTGTATAACTCAGTAAGGGATAAAAAGAGAAAGCGGATATTTTAAAATATCAACACGGTATCAACACTCTAATCAATGAGATGGTTAAAATTCTTGTAACAAGTACAGGAAAAAAGTTATTAAGGTCTTGTAAAGTAGCGTCGATATACAGATGCTACTTTGCAAGACGATGCTAAATTGATGGTAAAAGCATAATGTATCGATGCGAAAATGATAGTATGATGTATATATATATATATATATATATATATATATATATATGTATATATATATATATATATATATATATAAATATATATATATATATAAATATATATATATATATATATATATATATATATAAGACCATCAACTTTACCTCATGTTATACCATGAAATGACACAAAAGCATTCTTGCAAACCTGAATATCTTCCACACTGGCTTTCCGTTTTATTTTCACATGATAACAGACATTGCAGTCTCGAAAACCAGCCTCATTCTCAGGTTTTCCACCCCTTCTTCGTTGTACAGGAACCAAAGTAACGAAAGCCGCTAAATATAAGTTAATTTCGTCATTATATTTAAAAAGTTCATATTTTTTATAATAGATTGTCTTTCATGTCCAGAGATTAAATCAAAACATTTCTTAGCACATTAACAAGGTTCGCCAGTTACATGAGACTGTAACTTTAGTTTCTTTGAAACATCTTACATCCTTTCAAAGCTTTTCCTTTTTTTAGAGTTTTTCCCACAAGCAAAAGGTAATTGATCACTCGAACACTCACCCGTATCTGCCATGATTATTTTGATTATCAGATAAAAGTATCAAATGTTGTAGATAATCACTTTCACTTTAAAATAAAACAAACTAAGCACTAACATAACCTAAAACATAGAAACTGTAGGAATCAGGTTACCCAATGTCGCATGCCCTTGTTGCCAACTACTAGGATTATCTGGACTTATCCACGTTTTCCCCTGTTTGGAATGGACATGTCAAGTTCTTTTCCTGTACAGGGTTTTTTTTAAACACTTATATCTTTTGACTTATCGAGTTATTACTCTGTATTGTGTTATTCTTAGAAACTATGTAATTAAAGCTACAAAGTGGTATTAAAAACGAGAAATGTCAAAAAATGGACTTATCAAGTTCTTTCGGTGGTCTTTTGTTATACCTAATTGATTTTAAAATAGTAAAGTAATATTTGCATTTATAATACCTCACGACAAACTAGCCGTGTGTCAAAACATTCCTTTATACCGTATATTTCAGTTCTGTTTTGTCTTCCTTATGCTTTGATCGTATTCTAAAAGGATCGATCTACTATCGTTTTTACAACCTTAAGTTAAGTGTTTCTACATCTTCTTAGAATGCTGGTCTCGTATCTCTTATTGCCTTTTTGACAATTTAACTTTTATTGTTAAATAGTCGTTGGTCTTTTAGATCCTTAATTGGCACGTATCTTCTCCCTAGAATTTTTTTATTACTGAATTTGCTTTTACTCGGATTTTTCACTATCTGGTTCGCTTTTTTATCATTACTTTTATAGTTCCAGACGATTCGTTTGCTGATTTGTATATATTACTACCTTTTTTTATGGTTCATCTAGTTAGCCCTCTTTTTTAACCGCTAGTGAGATTCATTCGTTCATTATTATTTTATTTTAATAATCTTGTATTGTTTATATTTAGGCTTAATTTATTTTAATTTTAAGAGAAATAATTAATAAAATAATGAAAAGTAAAAAAGTTTTGATAATTTTATTAAAACATACAAATAGATAGAAGTGTACAAGTATTAGGAAAAACAACTGGATCAACTAGTCATTTACAGACTGTCTGTGACTAAACCATACAAAAGATGTTATCTAATTTCCTACTGTTGTGTTTGCTTTTCTTCTTTCCATGTGTAGGAATGTGAAGAGCTGCTTGTGATTACAGGTTTTACAGTCTGTCTTTCAATCTTCCACTTGTAAGAAATAGCTGGAATTTTTCCCTCGACTGTCAATCTATACAAAAATTTGGAGTCAGCTTGTTGTTCTTGGATTACCCATGCTTCCAAATATGCAACATCCACCTTTAGCGCTTCGTGCCATTGGTTGATATATTTTTCTAAAAGACTTACATTAATACCGTTATATTCTTGTTGTTCAGTTATCCATTTTTGCCAAACTTCAGGGGCAACTTTCTCGACGCTTTTATCATTGATCCAAACGCGGAAAGTGCCGGCATCTTGTTGTTCTTGTGAAACCACAGTTTCAACCTTCCATTGGTATGAAAAACTGGGAACTTCTTTTTTGACCACCCAGTTATACAAGAAGTTAGTATTGGCTTTTTGTTGTTGGATGATCCATCCTTCCAAGAATCCAACTTCCAACTTCAATTGTTGATGTTGTTGATTTATCCAGTTTTCTACTACGCTAATATCGATGTTGTATTTTTCTTTTTGTTCAATTATCCATTTCTGCCAAACACCTGGTGCTACGCTTTCGACAATTTGTCCGTTTATCCATAAATGGGAAACTTCATGTTCTTCAACTTGTGAACCTTTATGTTGGACAATCCATTGGGATGAAATTTCAGGAACTTGTTTTCGGATAATCCAGTTATATAATAAGCTGGGATTTGAGCTTTGTTGGTTAATTATCCATCCTTTTAATAATCCGACATCTATGTTTAATACTTGATGTTGCACATTAATCCAGTTTTCAATTACAGTTATATCAATATTGTACTTTTGCTTTTGGTATATTAACCATTGTTGCCAAACATCTGGGGTTACTTTTTCGTCTTTTACATTCCAAGTTGGTTCTACTAGTGGTTCTTTTCCATTCCAAATGTCTGAAATATTGGGAACTTGTTTCTTAATTATCCAGTTATATAAGAAGCTGGGATTTAGGCTTTGTTGGTTAATAATCCATGCCTCTAATATTCCAACATCTAGCTTTAAAATTTGATGTTGCTTATTAATCCAGTTTACAATTACAGTTATATCAATATTGTTCTTTTGCTTTTGGTATATTAGCCATTGTTGCCAAACTTCTGGGGTTACTTTTTCGTCTTTTACATTCCAAGTTGGTTCTACTAGTGATTCTTTTCCATTCCAAATGTCTGAAATATTGGGAACTTGTTTCTTAATTATCCAGTTATATAAGAAGCTGGGATTTGAGCTTTGTTGGTTAATAATCCATGCCTCTAATATTCCAAAATCTAGCTTTAAAATTTGATGTTGCTTATTAATCCAGTTTTCAATTACAGTAATATCAATATTGTTCTTTTGCTTTTGGTATATTAGCCATTGTTGCCAAACTTCTGGGGTTACTTTTTCGTCTTTTACATTCCAAGTTGGTTCTTTTTCATTCCAAATATCTGAAATATTGGGAACTTGTTTCCTAATTATCCAGTTATATAAGAAGCTGGGATTTAGGCTTTGTTGGTTAATAATCCATGCCTCTAATATTCCAACATCTAGCTTTAAAATTTGATGTTGCTTATTAATCCAGTTTTCAATTACAGTAATATCAATATTGTTCTTTTGCTTTTGGTATATTAACCATTGTTGCCAAACTTCTGGGGCTACTTTTTCGTCTTTTACATTCCAAGTTGGTTCTACTAGTGGTTCTTTTCCATTCCAAATGTCTGAAACATTGGGAACTTGTTTCCTAATTATCCAGTTATATAGGAAACTGGGATTTAAGCTTTGTTGGTTAATAATCCATGCCTCTAATGTTCCAAAATCTAGCTTTAAAATTTGATGTTGCTTATTAATCCAGTTTTCAATTACAGTAATATCAATATTGTTCTTTTGCTTTTGGTATATTAACCATTGTTGCCAAACTTCTGGGGCTACTTTTTCGTCTTTTACATTCCAAGTTGGTTCTACTAGTGGTTCTTTTCCATTCCAAATGTCTGAAATATTGGGAACTTGTTTCCTAATTATCCAGTTATATAGGAAACTGGGATTTAAGCTTTGTTGGTTAATAATCCATGCCTCTAATGTTCCAAAATCTAGCTTTAAAATTTGATGTTGCTTATTAATCCAGTTTTCAATTACAGTAATATCAATATTGTTCTTTTGCTTTTGGTATATTAACCATTGTTGCCAAACTTCTGGGGCTACTTTTTCGTCTTTTACATTCCAAGTTGGTTCTACTAGTGGTTCTTTTCCATTCCAAATGTCTGAAACATTGGGAACTTGTTTCCTAATTATCCAGTTATATAGGAAACTGGGATTTAAGCTTTGTTGGTTAATAATCCATGCCTCTAATATTCCAAAATCTAGCTTTAAAATTTGATGTTGCTTATTAATCCAGTTTTCAATTACAGTAATATCAATATTGTTCTTTTGCTTTTGGTATATTAACCATTGTTGCCAAACTTCTGGGGCTACTTTTTCGTCTTTTACATTCCAAGTTGGTTCTACTAGTGGTTCTTTTCCATTCCAAATGTCTGAAATATTGGGAACTTGTTTCTTAATTATCCAGTTATATAAGAAGCTGGGATTTAACCTCTGTTGCTGTATTATCCATCCCTCCAAATAACCAACATCCAGATTCAACGTTTTATGTTGCTGGTAGATCCAGTTTTCGATAACAGTTAAATCAAGGTTGTTCTTTAGCGTTTGCTGGATTACCCATTGTTGCCAAACTTCTGGGGTGACTTTTTCGACATTTAGATTCCAAGTTGGGTCTACTATTGGTTCCTTTCCGTTTGAAATATTGGGTACTTGTTTCTTAATTATCCAGTTGTATAAAAAGTTAGGATTCAACCTCTGTTGCTGTATTATCCATCCCTCCAAATAACCAACATCTAAATTTATTATTTTATGTTGCTGGTAGATCCAGTTTTCGATAACAGTTAAATCAAGGTTGTTCTTTAGCGTTTGCTGGATAACCCATTGTTGCCAAACTTCTGGGGTTACTTTTTCGACATTAACATTCCAAGTTGGGTCTACTATTGGTATCTTTCCGTTAAGAATATGGGGTACTTGTTTCTTAATTATCCAGTTGTATAAAAAGTTAGGATTTAACCTTTGTTGCTGTATTATCCATCCCTCCAAATAACCAACATCTAGATTCAATGTTTTATGTTGCTGGTAGATCCAGTTTTCAATAACAGTTAAATCAAGGTTGTTTTTTAGCGTTTGCTGGATTACCCATTGTTGCCAAACTTGTGGGGTTACAACATTCCATGTTGGTTCTACTATTGGTCCCTTTCCGTTTGAAATATTGGGTACTTGTTTCTTAATTATCCAGTTATACAAAAAGCTAGGGTTTAAGTCTTGTTGCTGAATGATCCATCCCTCTATAATTCCAATATCTAGGTTTAATATTTGATGTTGCTGATTAATCCAGTTTTCAATAATCGTTAGATCAATGTATTTATTCTTTTGCTTTTGTTCAAGCAGCCATTCTTGCCAATTTAGCGGTGATACTCTTTTAATATTTAATAGATTTCCCCATTGCACTACATTTGTGTTTGGTAAACCTGAGCCTCCGTTAACAATAAGTCCTCCTTGTTGGCCTTGATTTCTGCCTATTATTATTATACCATTGGAGCCACTGTTTCCGTTAAGAACAATTCCATTATTTGGATAATGTAGCTGTCCTCCTGGTAAATCAAATTCTCCATTCAAGGACCAACCTGGGTTGATTATTGGCTGCGTTACACTGCCTAAAATATTAGGAACCTGTTTCTTAATTATCCAGTTATATAAAAAGCTAGGATTTAAGTTTTGTTGCTGAATGATCCATCCCTCTATAATTCCAATATCTACCTTCAATAATTGATGTTGCTGATTGATCCAGTTTTCAATAATTGTTATATCAATGTTTTTATTCTTTTGTTTTTGTTCAACTAGCCATTCTTGCCAATTTAGCGGCGATACTTTCTTAATATTTAATAAATTTCTCCATGGACCAGCGAAACCGGGATCTAGTTCTATATTAGTGGTTGGCAAACCTGATCCTCCGTTAACAAGAAATCCACCTTGTTGGCCTTGATTTCCACCGATAATCAATACACCATTGGAGCCACTGTTTCCGTTAAGAACAATGTTACCGTTTTGAGAATGTTGCAATATGTTATTCTGATCTGCACCATCGACGTAAATTTGTCCATTGTCCAAGTATTTTCTGACCAAAACGGAGTTGGAACCGATGTACTGACGTTGCAGGATATATTGACGGCCACGGTTATCTCTGCAAAAAAAAAGTATGTGCATAAACTAGCTAACACTTAAAAAAATGTAAGTATTGTTACGGTTAGATCAGGACATAGTAATATCATAAAAGAAATAAATGATACCGTAAGATAGCGATCCTTGACCATATTGCTATACATATACAGATTTAATGTATTTTTTAAATTTTTTTTTCTTGCTAGAGGGATTGGTGCAAAGTTAATACCCACTACGGCTGTATGGTTACAAATAGATCACAAAAGGGTCTAAAACTATAGAAGAATTGGTTGCAGTTATTAGTGATAATAAAAACGTAAACATTTTTGTTTAATTAGAAGAATATACCTCTGTATTTTAAGTAGATAGTTATGCATGTATGTAAAGTATAGTTGCATTTTGCAAGATAAATCAACATGAGGGTTTTTCAATATACTTTGAACAAGTATGATCACAGGGTGTCCCAAATTGGTATGTTTGTATGTTTTGCAGGGTATGCCGAAAACTAAAAAAGAATGGGCACAACATCGTAATTGTCGGAGTGTATGCCCCAAATGAAGATGCTGATCCAGAAAGTAAAGACGATTTCTACAACAAGATGAATGAAAGTCTCTCTAAAGTTAAAGAAAAGTGTGAAATATTTATACTAGGAGATTTAAACGGTAAAGTAGGGAGAGAAGAAAATAATAGAGTCGTAGGAAGATATGGGGAACAAATAACCAATGACAACGAAATGTGTCTTGGAGATTTTTGTGAAACAATGTCTCAAAATTATGAATGGCTTTTTTCAACATAGAGATATCCACGAATTTACATGGATACAACCTACTAGGAATCTGCGCTCGACAATCGACTATGTAATCCAACGTCAAACTTCCCAGCTGAAAAAAACTGACGTAAGGGTATACCATGGATCAGAATGTGGATCCGACCATCGTTTACTAATGGCCAATGTGATAGTTAATTATCGCAAAAACAATAACACTCAGGTACAGAATATAGAAAAAGGACAAGAAGTAACATCCCCTAAATATAACCTAGAAAGCTTAAAAGAAGATTCAACGAAATTTCTTTACAAATTACGACTGGCCACAAAATTAAAAAATGTGGATCCAGAAAATATATCAGCGGAAGAATTATACCAGCAACTTAAAAAATGCATTCATGAGGCTGAAAGTGAAGCTTTGGGGTATAAAGATAAACATGAAACAAAAAATCAAGAATGGTGGTCGGAGAATATGCAAACTTTAGTAAACAAGAAAAAACTGCTTATCAGAAATGGATGTCAACGAGAAAGGAGGAAGATCACAACATATATAAAAAATTAAATCGAGATGTAAAAAGAGAAGTAGTGAAAAGTAAAAATGAGATGTGGGATCGAAGATGTGCAGAGGTGGATAGGTATATGGGTGGAACAAGAGTTGGGCAAGCGTGCAAGGTAATAAAGTCTCTCCGGAGGGAAGGAAAGGAAATCTAACTTACAGTTAATAGATCTGAAACAGTGAAAACACCATTATAAGGTCTTACTGACAGAGGATAGATGTAAATTTCAAGAGATCGAAATGGAAGAAATATCCGAACATACACACATAATTGAGATAACAACCGAAGAGTTAAGCGATGCCCTCAAAAGATCGAATTGGTAAAGTATGGACCAAAAATATTAAATGAGATGTTGGTTCAACTATTTAACAAATGCTTAAAAGGATAAAATATCTCTGATCATTGGAATGTTGGATACATCAGCTCAATATTCAATAGGGGGATAAACGCAAATGCTCTAATTATAGGGGAATAACTGTCATCAGCTCAGTGGGGAGGTTGTAAGGTCGAATAATAAAAGAAAGAATAAAATAAGAATATGAAGACATAGAAGAACAAAATGGATTTCATGCAGGAAGATCGTGCACTGATGGTATGTTCGTTCAGCAGTTAATCGAAAAACGGAAGGCAAAGAGCCTATCTACTCACCTATTGTTTGTAGATTTAGAGAAGGCATACGATACGGTACCTTTGAAAAAACTGTTTCAAACATTGACGAAAGTAGGTCTCAGTAAAGAGTGTTTGGATGCTATCGCAAATATGTACAAAAATGCAAGAAGTGTCTTTAAAGAAGGAAACTTTATATCTGAATCATTTCCAATAACAAAAGGGCTTAAATAAGGATGTTGTCTATCTCCGACCTTATTTAAAATCTATATTTAATCATCGCTAGAGCAGTGGAGGAAACAAGTATCCAGAATGGGAATAGACATAGACGATGGCAAATGTCTAACAACTTTATTTTTCGTAGATGATCAGGTAATCGTAGCGAATGATGAGGAAGACATGGACTACATGGTTAGAAAACCAAAGAAAGAATATGAAAAATGAAGCCTCAATATAAATATGTCAAAGACAGAGTATCTTAAAATAGGATATGATGAAGAAGATTCAGAGTTAAAAATTGGAAACTCAAAAACATGTAGTGAATATAAATATCTCGAATCTATAATATCTAAAGAAGGCACTACCAAAAGAGACTTTCGAAAACAGAACGCAGCGGGAAAAAAAATGGTAAACATTCTAAATTCTCTACTATAGTCTAAAGCTATTAGATAAGAAACGAAATTGACAATCTATCGAACCTTGGTAGAGCCTATTATGACTTATAGGGCAGAAGTTTGGCAGATCACGAAAAAAAATATAAAAAGAATAGAAGTAGTAGAAATGGATTTTCTAAGGAGAGCGTGTGGTGTATCAAAAAAAGATCATATCAGGAATGAAGATACTAGAAGAAGGACAAATACTGTATATTCCAGTGTAGACAGAATTGAAACGAGACAACTAGTGTGGTATGGTCACGTGAAGCGAATGAATGACGATAGATGGCCAAAGAAAGCTTTAAATTACATACCACAACAAAGAAAAAGAAGGGGAAAGCCTTGAGTCGCCTGGGAAGATACGGCACATAATGGAAGATAGAGCCATCAAAGAAGATGAATGGATGGACAGAAAACGATTGCGGTCAAAATATATATATATATATATATATATATATATATATATATATATATATATATATATATATATATATATATATCATGATAAACTAATTGCTGTCGGATATATAGGTAGCTTAAAAACGAATTCAAATAACATTTTTAATGAGAAAAATTTGGCGGAGGGGAATACATTTTTGCTTCACCAAGATAGAGCTCCTGCCCTTAATGCCTAATTCGATGCCCAAACAGTATTTATAAAACTGACTTTAATACTAAGGAAGAATTATTACAAAACATTTATTCTAATTTTTAAATTTATGTAAAGTAAATTATAGTTGTTTCGTTGTTTATTATTTTTGTTTTTATTTTTATTATAATGTTAATATTTTTGTAAAATTAATGCTGGTTGTTAAGAAGTTTTTGTTCCGGATCAATTTGTTATTTCCATTTTATAAGTTGATTGAGCTTATTCCTGGTAAATAAAATGGTGAAGGATTATCCGCATAATTAAATGTATAACGTGATGTCAAATAAACAATTTATTTGAAGAGTAGCTCCAACGACTGAAAATAGATATGTATGTGTGAAGAGGTTTGACTTTGAATTATGTTCATTAGCCACAGATCTTATGAATGAAATATTACTGACTTAAAACTAAATGTATTATAATATACCTATTTTTAAATAGTATGTACTTGTTCGTATCAATGGTAGTTTAGTGACTATTTAAAATTTTTTAAAGATATTTATGCTAAATATTTATTTTTGTTTTCCTGTGAAAATGAATTACGAGATCATACTCTGATTTGTTGAATGAGACAATTAAACATGATATATTAACTTGACCCCAAGGTATGTAGAATTTGGATAATAACTCTTCGGATGATCTCATGTACTTGGTACATTTGAAAAATTTGTGGTTTAAGTCTCCCACTGAAGTGTTGCTACATTCGCTTTGAAATACTCCTATTTTAAATAGATGGACTGGAAAGCAACCATGATGAATTTTAATTCTGGTAATAGTGGAAGCATATAATTTGGAAGGAAAAAAGGTTAGGTGAGGAATGCTATTGGGCAGAGTTGGATGAATTAAATAAAAGTGACTGTTATGACCATCAGGATTACATTTATATAAAGTTTCCTATTTATTCCTGCCATCTTTCTTTATTAGTGGCAAGGCATCATTATTTCTTTCAATTGTTGCTTCTATTCGAGTGTCAAAAATACTTTTGACTGCCATATCTACTTCTTTATTGCCAGTAATAACTGCATGTCTCGTTTTTAGTATTATATCGTTGTTAAAGTGTTCAATTGGAGATCCAATGAGTGATTAGATATATAATGATATATATGATCCAATATAATATATCATATCAGGTAAAAGGTAATTAAAAATGTAAACAAATATTCCAAAATATATAGGGTGTCTCTTATAAAAAACATAAGTTGGTATTACATTTATTCAGTGGGACCCCTCAAAAAAATTTCTCGTACGCCACTGAACTCTTTTATATTAAATCTATCAAAAGTTCCTATAAAGTTTTTAAAAATTTTTCTTAATAAAGAAGATGTTTAACCCTGTCGTTTTCGACATTTTTCAATAATCGCCTGTATCTTACTAATGTGGGTAGCTATTGATGATTTTATTGAGCAATCGTTCTTTTAATGAAAAAAAAGTCACTTGTAAAAAAAATACACTTGTAGAAACATGTACTTTCTAAAAAAGGTGTACTAAAATCGTTACTAATTTTAAAAACCTGGATAATCACTAAAATTGGATGGATGATCACTGAAAGCCTAAATATCATCCCAATAGGTACTAATGAAAAAACAAACAACGAAAATTGTACTTGTATAACAGTCTTTAAAATAAACATTTACTTTACCTGAAAACTTGGTGGTTTTGTTGGTCAATAGCATGTCCTTCAAGCACGTCACCATGAACATTAAGTTTCTGTCCCAAAACATTAGCATCTCCTGCGAGATGGGCCCCGATTCCATTGCCACCAATACCAACTGCACCATCAACTCCTACTTTGTTTCCTAAAAGATTAGCTTCAGCGTCAGCGTTAACGTTAATGATATTTCCGAGGCCAATTTTGTTAGCAGTTGACGAAAGGATTCCATTTTTCCCTAGGAGAGCCCCATGGGAAACTCCTACGACGAGGAAGAACGATATCTAAAATAGAAGTTATTGAAAATTTAGAACATTCATTGATAACAGAATATTCCTATGTATTATATAGTACTAAGTACTATTTTAAGTATGAACTTTAACTCAAGAAGCACATGTTGAAAATATCAATGGTAGAAAGAAAAAAGAAGAAGAAAACCAATAAATATAGCCAAAAAAACAATATTGGACTGAATTTAAATGATCAAATGTAACCACTTGTATGAAAAGATCAATATCAAACATTTGAAGGCATACATGAACTCTCAACTTTTATACATGATTTCAAAGAAGAGATTCACCGATCTACTGTGTATGTATGAATTGGAAATTATTTGCGTATTATTGTCGGTGCCCTAATAAGACACTGTCGCCTCTAGAAGCACATGATTAAAATAGGACTGACAGAAAGTGCAAATTGTACATTCTGTCAACCTGAAGACGAGACGGAAGAAGAGCACGTTCTGTACAACTGCCCAGCGTTGGATGAGATAAGACTTAATACATTTGCATAGACAGTTTTGCAATAGACTTTTTTAAAAAGGCTCGGCTGAAGAAACAAATTTAACTTAGGATGAGCCATAATAGACCTCTTAGGTCGAGTGACGTGATGATTGAGGGCTTACTTAAATTGAACCTAACCTAACCATAAAATGTATAATATTTGTCTGAATTGTTAATAAGAATGAGGCTGATAAAATAAAATTTTTTTGTATTACCAATTTATAATCTTCAGTAAATTAAATAAAAATTCCAAAAGAATAAAAGGCTTTGAAACCGTCGGAAGAACAGCTAGATGTAAATTTTAAAGCTCTTGGAAAGTTTAAAGTAAACATTTTTCTATTTGACTGTAAAAATAAAAGAAAAACGACACGAAGAACACAAAATAGAGATCAAGACACAAAAGAAACAAGCGCGTAAAGCACTAAGAAGGGTAATATAGTCCAAAAATATGTGTCAATAAGAGCGAAATAAGAATTGATAGCATAGTATTGCCAACAGTAATAAATAAATGTCAAAGCTTGGAAATTGGAAAGTTGATACTGCACAGGAAAATAGAAGTGCGATAAATTAAGAAGAGTACATTAGAATCAACAAAAATCATGAAATTCATTAGTTTATCAGCAATTAAAACATTTTTTTTTCAAAAACTTGGAAACATAAGAAAAAAAACCACAAAAAGATTGCAAACATTTAGAAATAGATCACTGGAAAAAATCGTAGACATGTACTGCCCCGAAAAAATATTGAATCTAAAACTATGGAAAAACAGAAGGACAAGAAGAAGAAAAAGACCTGGTAACAACTACTGAAAAAAAATAAAAGGGGAACACAAAATCATACTGAGTTGAAGAGAAGTCTAGCGAATAGCGGGAAATAAAGAGACTTTTAGAGAAAATTTTACCAAAATGTCCTCCCATAATTGGTTAATGATTTGTTTAAATATTTTCTCTAAATATGTTAACAGCCTGCTTGACAGCTCCTCCACCTTGTGACTCTTTAAAGCTACAAAAATGACAAATAAATCGTCCCAATGACAAAAAAATATGTAAAATACCTAAAAATTTATAAACTAACAATTATCTACACTTACCACGTAAACTTTCATATTGCAACAATTTAATTAAACAACCGGTACTAAGAAATATATATGTGGCTATCTTAACAAAATATCAGTTGTTATTTTAGACATAATCAATTTTTTAAATTCCGGTCTAAGACTCGATAAGAAATTGCTTTATTTAGATTTGTAAGGTTTTTATCTTGGCTTGGGGATATTTTAGGGTGAAGAATTATGCCTATGGAACTGTTACTGTTCTTCTTCTTTTTAGTTTAGGCGAGATATTTTATTCTCTGGCACTTGGTCTTAAAATCTTTGTACCGTATCTTGTTTTTTTATTAAACTTCAATCAGTTCTATGGCCTTAACGAAGACCAAAGCTTACTCGTTGGTATTTGTAAGGTTTCTTCTGGTTTAATCCTCAGTTGACCAGTGAATTCCTGCCGTATATTACTAAGCACAGTGCAATGTTATTGGATGTGTATGGCAGTATTTTCTTCCATTTTGCATTTTTGCATTAGGGTTCATTTACCTAACCTATTGTTTTAGATGTTTTTTTAACTTTTGTCAAGAAGCATTATTTTACAACGTTAAGAGGCGCATATAAAGAGTACCTAATACATATTTTCTTTAAAATTCCATAATCTAAATCGAAATATTTGTTAGTTTTGTCCCGTAACCGGTGAGGTGCAATAGGGATGTTCACTAATTTTTAAATATTGTTAAATTCAATAGGTTATAACATATATAAAAACATAGCAAACATAAAATTGTTTAAAAATATATATTTCTTAAGATAAATCAATTCTTAATTTCAATTCTGATGGAGGCTAGAAAAACAGCTCCTCGCAGCAAGGCTACGGTGTGTGACGTCAGCAGTCGTATCAACAACTTGTTTTGTATACGTATTTACGAAGTGTGACCAGTTCTTTAAGTATTTAATCACTGATAATGAAGCCAATTAAGTGGTGTTTTGTTTCTGGGTGTCTAAATACATCTAAAAACAATTCTGAGAAGATTTTTATTACAGTTCCAAACAATTTAACACCATAATCACATAAAATTGTCAAACCACAGGTTTTTATATCTGTACCTCGGAGGGATACTCTACAACACATGTCCATTTTTTCAATTTTGACAATTTTACAGACTAATAATTAACTTTTATAACTTTATTTAAAGGAATAGAGCACTAGGTCCTAAACCATTTGCTAATAAAGAAAGTGACCTTTAAAAGAACACCAAGTCCATTTTTACTTAGAGGGATAAAACACCATGTGGACTTAATGTTTTGTCCCTCTACGCATGTGAATTACCGGCGCGCATATCTCTATGATGAGAGGTAGACTGTTAGTGATCTAATAATAATACTTTTGCTATTTATGGTGTGTTTACAGTGGTTTGTTACTAATAATAAGAACAATGAACCATAATTCTCGTAGGAGAAAGATTTTTGAAGTACCTACTAAGCTACCTTTTTGCTCAATATTTTTAAATTATTAAAAAACATAACTCAAAAGGATAATGTAGTGATTTGATACCAACCTTAGACTAGCAATATTATCAAATCTTTTACAACCAATATTAAACGCCTTGTTTAATTTCAGAATCAAATAATACACCAAGCAATGGTGTTTTAAATGAAGAGCATATTATTAGAGATGCCTTGAGTTGTAATAACGAAGATCAGTCTGATATAGAGAAAAGTTCTAAAAAACTATTCGTAGTGGAAATGAAATAAGATCTGCATTACTAAAATGGGAAGATACCGTCATTCCTGACAGTAACATAGAAGAAATCATACTACGATCTTACAAATGTTACGGCCAGAATAAAAATGTTAGCATTAATACTTGTTTAAAAAAGTAAAAATTATCATCCAGAAGTTTCTACTAAAGAGTAATACCCACATGGAGGCGGACACTGTCCATGCGCTGATAGAGCGAAAGAGAAAAAACTTAACATTTCTATTTACACGCCCTGGGACTGGCAGCAGTTAGTCAGGCAAACCTCAATGAAATATACCGTACATACTATGGAACTAAAAGAATTTTAAAATTTAAGGTCTTTGTATGATGTCAAAGCATCTTAAAATCCGCCCTTGATTAATAGAAAAGAGACATTAACAAACAACAAGTTCTTCTGTCAAACTGTGTTTAACTGCAAGTTAAACAAAACAGCATTGGAACTATGTTTTAAAAAGTAATTTTAATGACGAAAACCAGGAGATTGAGGTTGAACTTGTTAGGTTTCGAAGGCGACACTTACATTGCCAAAAGATTTGCAACTGGTATCACAAAGTCCAATACTTATATCTCAACAAAAGTATAACGATCTATTGACATTACTGTCAAATGTTCCTACATTTTGCTATGATTTTTATCAAAACTTAAAGCATACCTACTAGTAATACTAATAGTGACTAGCCAGAAGGAGACTTACTTGAGAATGACTGAGTGGTTTGTACCTAAAATGCCATTTTTACATACATATTTGTATTTGTAAAAGTAAATTGTATGGTTAAATAAATTTTGTCAGTAAAAGTCAAATAGGATTGTAGTTGTTATTGAATACCCCATACTAATTCTTACAGTACAATAACTTTATTAGATGGATACAACACCATGTCCATTAAAAGGGTTAAAAAACACAGGAACAAATTTGTTTTTAATTATAACAAATGTAATATGTAAATAACAATAAACAGAATGTTCTAGTAAAATATTGTTTCTATATTTTAATAAAGAGCTGCAGCAATAATACTTTTTTGTGAAAAAAAGTTTAAAACTGCTCTCCTGTAAAGTTTTAAAAATGAACATAGTGTTGATTCCTTCAGAGGTACAGATATTTACATTTATTTTTTTTTTAACTTGCATAATAACTGCCTTTTCTAGTTTTTCCCTCTCTTTGTAGCAAACACCACTTATTTGGCTTTATTGTCACTGTATAAATACTTAAAGAACTGGTTACACTTCGTAAATACGTATACACAACAAGTTGTCGATACGACTGCTGACGTCACACACCGTAGCCTCGCTGCGAGGAGCCGTTTTTCTAGCCTCTATCAAAATTAAAATTAAGAATTTATTTATCTTAAAAAATATATATTTTTAAACAATTTCGTGTTTACTATATTTTTGTATATTTTATAATCTATTGAATTTAATTGAATTTAACTATATTTAAAAATTTGCGAACATCCCTATTTCAGTTACATTGAGCATGATGTGGAAACCCACGGACTCCTTTTTAAAAAATAAAAAAAAAAGATTTAGATATTTAAAAAACATATTCAATATATTCAAAAACTGAAAAATAACAAAGCCCACGGTTTGGACAATCTTCTTGCCGAACTCTTTAAAAATGGTGGTGATATTCTTTTTAAACACATTCATCAATTAGAAACCGAAATCTGGCAACGGAAGGAAACGTCCGCTGACTGGAAATTAGGTGTAATGTACCCCTCTTTACAAAAAGGGAGATATGATGATGTGTGATAATTATAGAGGCATCACCCTACTTAACGTGGCATATAAAATATTGTCCAACGTATTGTATAGAAGATTGATCCACTACGCTGAACAAATAGTTGGGAACTACCAGTGCGGTTTCCGACCCAATAAATCAACAACGGATCAAATCTTCACAGTCAGACAGATTTTTGAGAAAACGCTTGAGTTCGGAGTCGACACCCACCACATATTCGTGGATTTCAAAGCTGCATACGACTCAATCAACAGACAAAAACTTCTACAGGCTGTGGTGGAATTTCAAATGCCGCTTCATCTTGTTCAACTAACGGAACTTACACTTACAGGCGTAGAGAGTGTAGTCAGAATCCCAAACGACTTTTCAAGACTCTTCTATTGTAAAAATGGACTGAGACACGGAGATGGACTGTCGTGTCTTTTGTTTAACCTTGCACTAGAAAAAGTAATTTAAGAGTGCCATATTAATACGAATAATATTTTCTTAAAAATTCCATAATCTAAATCGAAATATTTGTTAGTTTTGACCCGTAACCGGTGAGGTGCAATTTCCGTTTCATTGAGCATGATGTGGAATCTCAAGGACTCAAGGGATTAAAAAGGATTAAAAAATAAAAAAAAAGATTTAGTTATTTGAAAAAATTTCACTGAAATAAGTTACAACTGGATGAACTTTATTCGCTCATAAGTATATAAGTATTATATAAAAAAAGTTATTAAAATTCCTTTTTTTTTACAATAGTACTGAAAATTCTTCGTATTATAATGACCCTACATAATTTAATTTATTAAAAAAGTGTATTTTTGAGGAGTTTCGAATATAAATAAAGTTTGAGGAAATCTTAATCATTAATTTTTATGTAAAAAATAAACAACATTTATTTTCGTTACGATTACTTTAAAGCACATTTTGTGCATATTTTCTTATTACATGATAATCATATAGGCTTTTTACAATCATTACATAAATAAAATGTTTTCTATATAAAGTTTAGATGGGCATAAATAACAATATTTCTGAATCTCTAATTTTTCTTCGGGTGAAAATTTTACTGCTTTTTCGAGTATTCTTCTTATCGAGTTTTTTTATATTTATGCTAATTCTAGGATTTTCAAATCGTTAGAGCCAGAAGATTAAAAAGAAGAAAGGGAAGAATTAGACTTAGACACACTTCTCCCGAAGAAATCAATGGTTTAATAAAGAAAACACCAGGACCGGATAAAATTACGAACAGAGCACTTAAAAACCTACCGTTGAAAGCAATAGTATTTATTACCAACATCATAAACAGTATACTAAAGTTAAGATACTTCCCGGACAGATGGAAGAAAGCTCACGCGATTATGATACAAAACCGGGAAAAACGGCACTTTTCCACAAAACCACCGACCTATTAGCTTACTATCATCAGTAAGCAAAATAGCAGAAAGAGTCATACTAACTAGACTTAATGAAGAATCAGAAGCTCTGGGATCTATTCCAGAGACTAAGTTCGGATTCAGGACCAAACACCCCTGCGAACTGCAGGTTTTAAGGCTGACAGAATTTATTACCAAAGGCTTTAACGAAAAGATGTACACAGCAACAGCGTTCCTCGACATAAGTAAAGCTTTTGATAGAGTATGGCATCAAGGTCTGCTCTATAAAATGAGCAACCTAGGCTACAGTGAGGCGATGACATGTCTCCTTGCGTCATACCTAGCTAACAAAAGGTTCAGACTTCAGATAGGACCAACCCTATCCAAGCTCGAAGCCCTGGAGGCTGGTGTTCCTCAGGGAGTGGTGCTATCGCCGTACTTATATACAATCTACACAGCTGACACTCCAACAAATCCCAGAAAACTGGTTAGTCTGTACTCGGATGACACAGCCATAGCAGCTAGCAGTAGAGATCCTAACCTAGCAGCCAGCCACATGCAAAGCGCTCTGAATAGGTTCCAAAGATGGTGACTAAAGTAGAAAATTGCCCTGAACTCCAAAAAAAATCAGGCCGTTATGTACAAACACCGAAGAAATAGACCAGACAGGGAGATCACCCCTGTAGAATGGACAAACTAGGCAAAATACCTCGGAGTTACACTAGACCAGACATTCTCTGAGCACGTAAAGCAAGCAGTCTACAAAGCAAAAGCACTAAGAAGTCAACTTTCTTCGCTAATAGGCAGAAAGAACAAACTGCGTTTCAAAACAAAAATGAGAGTAGCTAACAGCATAATATGTACTACAGAAAAACAGAAAAAAGATCCAAATAGCGCAAAACTGGATGATCAGTGAAGCCCTAAATATACCAAAATATGTCCCATTACAATACATATTTAGAGTCTTTGGTCAGAAAATAATATTAAGGATAATGGACAAAAGAGCCCATGACATTTTTAAAGGACTTAGGAACCACCCCAACAGAATACTAAGAGAGTTGACTGACTACTATGTAAACACAAGAACAGTGCACAGACGACTAAAACAACCACTAACTGGATATAGGAAAGAAGAATGAAATGAAAAAATGAGATAGCCACAGAGTAGCTAACAGAGCGAGTTTAGACAGTGAGCACAAAAAAAATTAGGCAGAGTTGCTGCAACCAGCCAAGAGATGGTTGGTTGGATGAGTTTGGATGGTTGTAGCAGTTCAGTCACAATCTGGCGAGACTAAAACGATAGTGTATAAGAACAATATACATTGGGGTGTGTAAAGGCAATATACACCTAAGAATGCACACCCCAACACACGCACACATGGTAGTTGTTTGGATTTAGATAAAAAACAAAAAAAAACATATACACGGAATGTGTGAGAGCAGTATACACTTGGTAATGCGCACCTCATAGTTAAGTTAGATTTAGTAGTAATTATAAGTAAATGAAAAAAAAAAAAACAAAAAAATCCGCTCACTATCTAAATAAAACCGAAGCCGTATAGAACCATGAACATCGAGCGAATACTGTTTCCCATAACAAACCTAGCATAATGCATTAATATAAAAGGCCCGTCAGACCTTTTGTAACCGCGTGCCGCATATTTCACTATTTTCTATAGTAGTTTAGTATAGTAGTCTTGGATGGCTTACAGTATCGAATGCTGTTGCCAGGTCTAGAAACACATAGCAGTAGGTTAATTATTACTGGCTATTTCATTGGTGAGTTCTATTAGTGCAAAACCTTCATGGAATCCAAACTGCGAAGACGATAATATGTTGTGTTTATCAAAGAAAGATGTTAATCTAAAAGACATTTTTCAAAGATTTTTGTTAAAGTGGTAATTAGTGAGATTTATCTGTATTTTGACAAACTTAGTTTATCTTCCTTCTTTTATATCAGAATTACAAGTGTTTCCTTAAATTTGTCTGGACATTGACCAGTTTTAAATATTAAATTTATTAATTCCACCAACGATTTGATTATTTGTTTATCTATGATTCTTATTATTTCTGCTCAAATGTTGTCAATACCGCGTGTTATTTTTTCTTCCTAAGTGTTTTAATAATTCCCTTAATTTCACTTTCAGAGACCGGTCCTAAATGCATAGAATGCATCACGCTGTTATATTGTGGTTATCTGGATAACATTGTCAGGATCTTTTTTTTTAATTTATTTATTTACGCTGTAACCACAAGGGTTATTAGCGACCTAAAAAATATAATACAGGTAAAGTTAGAAAAAATTACAATAATTGATACAGTCCTGAGTATTTTAGACTGATTGTATTTTTAATCTTCATGTTTTTTCCTAAGGCTTCCTTTATATAGGCGAGCGGTTTACCCCTCAAAAGACGCTTAGAAACAGAATATACCGACTAAAATTCTTTTTGCATTTCTAATGCACCAAACCTTTTTTATTCGATTCTATATATTTTTCCAAGATGAAATGTATTTTTTTTTTAATTTTTACAAGTGGGCCGGCAATTGTTATTAACAAATAACTTATACAAAAAAGCAATTTCACCGAATTGCTTCGGAATCAATTTTTTTAGGTGTATCTCATCAAAATAAACACTTTTTCTCTTTTAATAATTTTTCAAAAAATGCTTCCTTTTCGAGTTATTTGCATTTTTTTGTTGAAAAAATGCCTTAATTAGTGATTTTTGGGTTTTTTTTTTCTAAAGAACTACTAAATGAATTGCAATTCTACAAATAGCTTTATAATCTTTAAACCGTCGAGTACAAGTTAGAATATTTTGACAAGGATATTTTTTTTCTATCTTGCTAAAAACGTGGACCCAAATAGTGTGTACAGCGGTTGCGGCGATACAGGCGTGCGGCGCGTAGAAATATTTGGTTAAATTTAAAAAATTAATTCAATACAAATATTACGTACAATTTATTAAAAAAAAAGATATTTCTAATTATTTTTATATAGACATATTATAATTAAAACAATTAAAATTAATTTTTTACAATGCTATAATAATGTAATTTTTTTAGGCATATTCGAAATATTTGGGTCCACGTTTTTAGCGAGATAGAAACCATTTATCCATGTCAAAATATTCTATCTTGTACTCGACGGTTTAAAGATTATAAAGCTATTTGTAAAATTGCAATTCATTTAGTAGTTTTTTAGAAAAAAAATCCCAAAAATCACTAATTAAGGCATTTTTTCAACAAAAAAATGCAAATAACTCGAAAAGAAACCATTTTTCTAAAAATTATTAAGAGAGAAAAAGTGTTTATTTTGATGAGATACACCTAAAAAAATTGATTCCGAAGCAATTTGGTGAAATTGCTTTTTTGTATAAGTTATTTGTTAATAACAATTGCCGGCCCACGGCCTATAGAATCGAATAAAAAAGGTTTGGTACATTAGAAATGCAAAAAGAATTTTAGTAGGTTGATGCTCTGCTTATAGGGGTAAACCGCTCGCCTAATATTATTTATGATAGTGTGCTTCTTTTTTGCTGCTTCATATGTTTTGCACTGAGTTGGTATATGGTTCATGGAGAATGTTATTTGACAATTTTCACACATTGGCGGCACAGTTCGCATATAGAGGTGTTTATGTGTAAAGTTACTGTGTCCTAGTCGAAAACGTGTTATTCTCACTTGGTCGTGTCTATTCTTGAGTTTATTTTGTGATGCACTTCACTTATTTTGCCACGCACTTAACACTTTATATTTTATTTCTGACTTGAAGTCATTTAAAAAAACCTTATTAATAAGCATGGAGTCCTGGCTGAAGAATGCTAAGCGGGCTAGTTCATCTGCTTCTTCATTTCCTTGTATACCTGAATGTGATGAATCAAACATAAAGTTAACAGTGATCTTTTTATTATTTAGAATTTCTATTTCTGATTGGATATATAAGGCAATTGGATTATTGGTATATAAACGTTTGATAGTGTGAAGTCCATCACGTCTACAAAAACCTATCCAGGCACTGATATAGAATCGGATCACAATCCGGTGGTGACTGCAATAAATATAAGATTCAAGAAACTACAGAAAAGTGCAGTTAAACAAAAGATAGATGTTAAGCAACTGAAACAGAGAACAGGTAAACAACAATATTAGAAACATCGATGCAAAAAATAGGAACACAGGCAATGTAGAGAATAAATGAATGAAGATAGAAAAGGCGCTTATGACAGCTGGTGAAGGCTCCTTAGCTCCAAGCAAAATTAAGAAAAAGGAATGGATGACAAACGAAATTTTGCATATCATGGAGGAAAGGCGAAGAAATAAAACCAACAAGACAAAATACAAAGAAGTGAGTTGTGAAATTAAGAGAAAAATTAGAGAAGCCAAAGAGAACTGGGTTCTGGACAACTGCAAGGAAATAGAAGAATATGATAGAAAGTACGATAGCTTTAGCATGCATAAAAAGATCAAGAAAATAACAGGTAAAAAAGTGAAAGAAGCATCCATAGTAAAGGACAAAAAAGGTAAAATAATTACAGATTTAAATGAAAAACTGGCAAGATGGACAGAATACATTGAAGAACTTTTTGCAGACGAAAGACCAGAAATAGCAGTGGCAGAACCTACAGACGACACAACAGGGCCTGAAATCCTAAAAAGCGAGGTAGAATATGCTATAAGAAACACAAAAGGGGGTAAAGCTGCAGGACCAGATGAAATTCCTGTAGAATTGTTGAAACTAGTAGACGACGACGCACTTGAAATAATGGTGAACCTCTTTAACACAATTTATAGAACAGGCATCATACCAAAGAAATGGCTCTCCTCTACTTTTGTCACAATCCCAAAGACGAATAACGCCAGAGAGTGTTCAGACCACAGAACTATAGCATTGATGAGCCACATACTAAAAGTATTTTTAAAAATAATTCACAAAAGAATATTTAATAAATTAGAAGAGGACATAAGCGCCACATAGTTTGGATTCAGAGGTGGACTGGGAATACGGAAAGCTCTGTTTGGTCTGAGTGTGTTAATGCAAAGATGTTTGGATGTAAACCAAGACCTCTACGTAGGTTTCATAGATTTTGAGAAGGCCTTCGATAAAGTCAGACACCAAAAGCTGTATGCAGAGCTGTATGCTGTCACCAGCTGTCATAAGCGCCTTTTCTATCTTCATCCATTTACTCCCTACATTGGCTGTATTCCTATTTTTTGCAGCAATGTTTCTAAAATTGTGCATTTCTATGTCATATGTCATGATCGGTCGTATGCAAGTCTTGTAGATTCTAATTTTACTATCTGTGCGCATATACGGATTTGACCAGACTATCTTCCGCAGACATCTCGACAATGCGGATGCTTTGTTGATCTGACTCTTCGGGTACTTTACTGGGTTGCGTGTGCTTAATATATCTATGCCAAGATATCTGAATTGCATCACCTGTTCTATGGGGTTGTTCTCAACCACTCACTTACATCTGAGCGGTTTTTTTGTTACTGTCATCCATTAAGTTTTGTTTGTAGAAATGGTCATATTTAGTTGGCGGCTTAAGAACTGAAAGAGCTGTCTCTGCAGATCATCTTCTGATTCGGCAATAATTGCTCCATCATAACACACGTAACACACCATACCAATTCTTATGTTGCCCATTCTGTATCCGAGAATGAGAGATGTTACTTTGTTTATAATTTTGTCCATGAGTAGATTAAACAAGAAGGGACTTAAACTGTCACCTTTTCTAACTCCTCCCGTTGTTGGAATATTTTCAGAGAATTTTTCTCCTGCTCTAACTTTGGTTACATTGTTGTTATTTGGGTTATGGACTATCTTTGTTATGTTGGTCGGTATTTTATTTTCTATTATTAATATATTTAGAATGTCTCCCAGGTAAACGCTGTCAAATGCCTTCGTCAGATCAATGAAGCAAGTATACTCTGGTATGCCAAACTCTAAAGCTTTTTCTTTTATTTGTTTTATTATGAATACCGCATCTGTTATAGACCGCCCTCTTGTAAAACCTTGTTGTTCTTCAGCACTAGTGATTTGCCTTTCCAATTTGTCCTTGACATTACTCGTGAAAAGTTTATCGTTGTATTTAAGAGGGTTATTCCTCTGTAGTTTTGTGGGCAAGTTTTTTTCCTTTTTTAAATATGAGGATTGTGATGCTATTATGCCATTCCTCTGGTGTTTCTGAGTCTGAGATTTTGTTAAATAGTTGAGACAGTTTACTTGCAAGTTTAGGGCCTCCATATTTTTAGAGTTTATTGGGTATACCGTCTGTTCCAGGTGATTTTCTGTTTCTAAGCTTCTTGATTTTGCTTCTACCTCTTGGTCATTGATTATAGCACTTATATCTTCTCCGTATTCGTTTATATTCAGCGTTTCTTTAGCACTATATAGCTCCTTAAAATGCTGTTGCCATGTCTCTATGAGTACTCCCTTGGTCTGCACGAACTCGTTAACTGGTTTTTTCCTGTTCCGAAACATTTTTTATACTTTCTTTTGGGCACCATGTAGGCCGTAGTCTATGTGGCTGGTACATTTAGCCCAATGTTTTCCTTTTTACTTTGTTTCTTTCTTGGACATATCCTACGAAAGCTTCTTCCGATTGTGTGCTATTATATCTCAGGTAGCATTTGCGTTTTAATTCAGAGAGTTCTTTTACCTCTTGACAAAACTACGGTTTGGTGTAGTTTATCGCCCTCGTGTTAATTTTCCGCTTTCCAATTGCTTCTTCTGCTGCTTGGTTGATGCATTTCCTGATTTTTTGCCAAGTATCTTCTACTCCCCATTCTGGTTATAGCTCGATCTCTTTTAGTTTGCTGGTAATCCTGTTCTTTTAAAGGAGTTTTGTACTCTCTGTTGCTAGCGACTTTATATTGCGTTTTTCGATGAGCATTGGGGGTTTTCTATTTCGTTGCAGACGTTCTAGTAGCATATTGCATAAAACAAGGTTGTGATCGGTGCCCAGGTTAGCAGATGTTAGGGTTCTGACATCAAGTACTTGTGACAGTGTTATCACTCCATTTGTGATTATAAAATCTATTATTGATCGCTGGCCTCGATTATTGTTAAAAGTGTATTTATGTTGGTCTTTATGAGGAAAGTATGTGTTGTTGATTCTCATTTCGTTTCTAGCGCAAAAGTCTATTAGTTATCTACGGTGTTTTGTAGTTGCTGAGTGAAATTTTTATTTTCTGCTGTGGGCTTAGATATGTCTGGGGCATATGTGCTTATCCGGTGTGTTGTGCTGTTACGCATTTTTATAGAGATTCTTAATAACCTGTCGTTGATGTATTCGATATCTTCGATGCTTTGTGTGTATTTATCTTGGAGCAAAATTCCGACTTCTTAATGTGCTTTTTCTTGTTTAGCTTTTCCGCTTTTCCTTGGCCTCTTTTCTTTGTTTCAGAGATTGCGCAGATGTCAATATTGTGTTTCTTCATTTCTGTTATGACCTTCATTTCTGTTGTTCCACGAAGTTATGTTCCAGTACGCGATTCTTGTGATAGGGTGTTTAGGTTTTCGTTTACCAATTCGTTTTTCCATTGTCATAGAGCGTGTCGTCATCTGATAGTTCTTCCGGTACCCGAGGCTGTATCTTCAGTTCTATGAGCCAGTATGGATTTTTTACCGCAGGTAGGTGGCTAACCTCACCTTAGGGACCCTTCTCCTTTATCCGGGCTTGGGATTATGTCATAATGCGCGATGAGAATCAGTCAATTTTTGATGTTCATCATTATCATCAACAAGCCTCTAACGTCCACTGCTGAACATAGGCCTCTCGCATGCTTTTCCACTTAGTTCGATTTTGCGCCATCTGAATCCAATTTGTAGTCACTCTTTTTATGTCATCTGTCCATCTCGTTGGGGGTCGACCTCTATTTCTGTTAGCTTATATTCGGGGTCTCCACCATTCCAAAATTCTTTTTGTCCACCGGTCATCAACTGATCTTGCTACATGACCTACCCAGTTCCACTTTAGTGTTGTTATCCTTTCAATAACGTCTGGTACTCCTGATCTTTTGCGTATAGTAGCATTGGGTATTCTATCACGTAGAGAAATCCCTAACATTCTCCCCATTGCCCTTTCCGCAACTTGTAATTTACTCACTGTTGTTCTTGTGAGTGTTAGGGTTTCTGCGCCGTAGGTCATCACTGGCAAAATACACTGAATAAATACTTTTCTTTTCAGACACATTGGAATCTTGGACCTAAAAATATCCTTCATCTTTCCAAATGTAGCCCAAGCGAGGTTTATTCTTCTTTTCAGCTCGATTGTTTGGTTGTCTCGACTTATTCTGATCTCATGGCCCAAGTATTTATAGGAGTCAACTGGCTCAATATCTTTGTCTTTTACTGAGATGTTTTTGTTGGGGACTAAATTGGTAATAAATTGTGTTTTTGAAAAATTATTTTAAGACCAACTCTTTTTGTGGCAGTATGGAGTTCTTGGAGCATTATATGTGCCTGGTCAAAGCTGTCTGCAATAAGAATTTTTGATATTATTCCTCTATATTTAAGTGTATACTTTAAGGGTAACTAGCGTTAAACAGTTCTTGCTCTAGAGTTGTGTCAGTTGGTTCTATCCCATTTCTTATAAATTAGTAGAATACGAATATTTTCCCAATCTTTTAATGTTTTACTTTGCTTCAGTGCTTCGTTACATATTATCCAGAATCAGTCTATGGCTTATTTGCCCACTTATTTCTTTATTTCTGGTTCAACTTCATCTTTTCACTTACTTTTCCCATTTTTACTCCCGTTACTTTTCCCATTTTTCCCTTTTTGTTGTTTAAATGCCTTGATTTTTTATCTATTCTTCATGTCTAGTTCTCTTTTCTTGAGTTTGTTGAGTCATTTGAGTGCAGACTTGTGTCTTCTAATTCAAATTGACAGATGTAATACTCTTTCCATACTTTTACTATTGCATGTGGTTTATGTTACATCTTGTTATTTCTTACTTTTATGCGGTACATTTTATTTTCTTTTGCCCCTATTAATATTTTGATCTTCCTGTAGTTGCACTTATCTTCTTAATGCATTGTCTTTATTAGTAATATCACTTTTACTCGGTTTATCGTTATTTTCATAATTCCACAGGATTATTTTTCCGATTCGTATATTAGATTATTAGATCCTTTATTATTTTTTATGCTATATCTAATCAGTCTTCTTTCATTACCTCTAGTGCGATTCATTTATTTTATATTGGTGGATGTCACTTATATTATATATATATATATATATATATATATATATATATATATATATATATATATATATATATATATATATATATATATATATATTTAATATTTGGTTTCCTTATGTTTACAAGATAGTTCTTTTTGTTAATTTTAGGAAAATTATTGGTTTAACTAAAAGAAAAGTCGAAAAGTTTTTATAATTTTATTTAAATATACAAATAGATAGTGTATAATAAAGGATTAGGAAAAAGAACAGGATCGACTATTTATTTTTTAATTGTCCGTGACTAGAGCACACACAAGATGTTATTTAATTTCCTACTATTGTGTGTGCTTTTCTACTTTCCATGTGTAGGAATGTGAAGAGCTGCTTGTGATTACAGGTTGTACTGTCTGTCTTTCAATCTTCCACTTGTAAGAAATAGCGGGAATTTTTCTTTCGACTGTCCATCTATACAAAAATTTGGAGTCAGCTTGTTGTTCTTGGATGACCCATGCTTCCAAATATGCAACATCTACCTTCAGCGATTCGTGCCATTTATTGATGTATTTCTCTACAAGACTTACATCAATGCCGTTTCTTTCTTGTTGTTCAGTTATCCATTTTTGCCAAACCTCAGGGGCAACTTTCTCGACGCTTTTATCATTGATCCAAACGTGAAGAGTGCCGGAACTTTGTGGTTGTTGTGAAACCACACGTTCAACCTTCCATTGATATGAAACACTTGGAACTTGCTTCTTGACTACCCAGTTGTACAAGAAGTTGGCATTGTTTTTTTGTTGTTGGATAATCCACCCTTCCAAGAATCCAACTTCCAACTTCAATTGTTGGTGTTGTTGATTTATCCATTTTTCTACAACGCTTATATCGATGTTGTATTTCTCTTTTTGTTCAATTATCCATTTCTGCCAAACACCTGGTGCTACGCTTTCAACAATTTGTCCGTTTATCCATAGACGGGAAACTTCAGGTTCTTCAGTTTGTGAACCTTTACGTTGGACAAACCATTGGGATGAAATTTCAGGAACCTCTTTCTTGATTATCCAGTTGTACAAAAAGCTAGGATTCAATCTTTGTTGCTGGATGATCCATCCCTCCAAGTCTCCTACGTCTTGATTTAATACCTGGTGTTGCTGGTAGATCCAGTTTTCGATAACACTTAAATCAACGTTGTTCTGTTGTTTTTGCTGGATTACCCATTTTTGCCAATCTTCTGGGGTTACTTTTTCGACTTTTACATTCCATGTAGGTTCTACAATTGGTCCTTTTCCATTCCAAGATGGTTCTACTATTGGTCCTTTTCCATTTAAAATATTGGGAACTTGTTTCCTAATTATCCAGTTATACAAAAAGCTTGGATTTGAGTTCTGTTGCTGAATGATCCATCCTTCTATCCGACCTTGGTCTAGTTTCAGTACTTCATGTTGTTCATTTATCCAGTTTTCAATGACAGTTATATCAATATTGTTCTTTTGTTTCTGTTGAATCAACCATTTTTGCCAATCTTCTGGTTGTACTTTTTTAATGTTCAATATATTTCTCCATGGACCAGCAAAGCCAGGATCTATTTCTATATTGCCGGTTGGTAGGTCTAATTTATTGCCGTTACCGTTAAGAAGAACTGAAGAATCTTTATTCTTTGATATAGGAAGTTCAATTACTACAGAAGAATCGCTGTCAGCACTACTTTTAACGTTGTTTAAAACGTTTTTACCAATACCTAGAATCACAGAAGCATCTCTATCTCTGGATGTTGGGCGATCAAGAACAACTGAAGAATCTCTGTCCCTGGATATTGGGAGGTCAAACGTTGGACGATCAACAATAACTTTGTCATCACCTCCAAGAATAACAGTTGCGTCTCTGTCTCTGGATGTTGGACGGTCTAAAACAAGGTTGCCATTACCTCCAAGAACAACAGTTGCATCTCTGTCTCTGGATGTTGGTAGGTCAAAAGTTGGACGGTCAACAACAGGTCTGTCATTACCTCCAAGAACAACAGTTGCGTCTCTGTCTCTAGATGTTGGACGATCTAAAACAAGGTTACCATTACCTCCAAGAACAACAGTTGCATCTCTGTCTCTGGATGTTGGTAGGTCAAAAGTTGGACGGTCAACAACAGGTCTGTCATTACCTCCAAGAACAACAGTTGCGTCTCTGTCTCTAGATGTTGGACGATCTAAAACAAGGTTGCCATTACCTCCAAGAACAACAGTTGCATCTCTGTCTCTGGATGTTGGTAGGTCAAAAGTTGGACGGTCAACAACAGGTCTGTCATTACCTCCAAGAACAACAGTTGCATCTCTGTCTCTGGATGTTGGACGATCTAAAACAAGGTTACCATTACCTCCAAGAACAACAGTTGCATCTCTGTCTCTGGATGTTGGTAGGTCAAAAGTTGGACGGTCAACAACAGGTCTGTCATTACCTCCAAGAACAACAGTTGCATCTCTGTCTCTGGATGTTGGACGATCTAAAACAAGGTTGCCATTACCTCCAAGAACAACAGTTGCATCTCTGTCTCTTGATGTTGGTAGGTCAAAAGTTGGACGGTCAACAACAGGCCTGTCATTACCTCCAAGAACAACAGTTGCATCTCTGTCTCGGGATGTTGGACGGTCCAGAACAAGATTTCCATTACCTCCAAGAACAACAGTGGCGTCTCTATCTCTGGAAGTTGGAAGGTCAAATGTTGGGCGGTCAACAACAGGTCTGTCATTACCTCCAAGAACAACAGTTGCGTCTCTGTCTCTGGATGTTGGACGATCTAAAACAAAATTGCCATTACCTCCAAGAACAACAGTTGCATCTCTGTCTCTGGATGTTGGGCGATCAAGAACAGGTCTATCATTACCTCCAAGAACAACAGTTGCGTCTCTGTCTCTGGATGTTGGACGATCTAAAACAAAATTGCCATTACCTCCAAGAACAACAGTTGCATCTCTGTCTCTGGATGTTGGGCGATCAAGAACAGGTCTATCATTACCTCCAAGAATGACAGTTGCGTCTCTGTCTCTGGATGTTGGACGATCGAAAACAAGGTTGGAATTACCTCCAAGAACAACAGTTGCATCTCTGTCCCTAGATGTTGGGCGGTCAACAACAGGTCTGTCATTACCTCCAAGAACAACAGTTGCATCTCTGTCTCTGGATGTTGGAAGGTCAAATGTTGGACGATCAACAACAGGTCTGTCATTGCCTCCAAGAACAACAGTTGCATCTCTGTCTCTGGATGTGGGAAGGTCAAATGTTGGGCGGTCAAAAACAGGTCTGTCATTACCTCCAAGAACAACAGTTGCATCTCTGTCTCTGGATGTTGGACGGTCTAGAACAAGGTTGCCATTACCTCCAAGAACAACAGTTGCGTCTCTGTCTCTGGATGTTGGGCGATCAAGCACAGGTCTCTCATTACCTCCAAGAACAACAGTTGCGTCTCTGTCTCTGGATGTTGGACGGTCCAGAACAAGGTTTCCATTACCTCCAAGAACAACAGTAGCGTCTCTGTCTCTGGATGTTGGACGGTCTAAAATAGGGTTTCCATTACCTCCAAGAACAACAGTTGCGTCTCTATCTCTGGATGTTGGAAGGTCAAATGTTGGGCGGTCAACAACAGGTCTGTCATTACCTCCAAGAACAACAGTTGCGTCTCTGTCTCTTGATGTTGGACGGTCCAGAACAAGATTTCCATTACCTCCAAGAACAACAGTTGCGTCTCTATCTCTGGATGTTGGAAGGTCAAATGTTGGGCGGTCAACAACAGGTCTGTCATTACCTCCAAGAACAACAGTTGCGTCTCTGTCTCTTGATGTTGGACGGTCTAAAATAAGGTTGCTATTACCTCCAAGAACAACAGTTGCATCTCTGTCCCTAGATGTTGGACGGTCAACAAGAGGTCTGTCATTATCTCCAAGAACAACAGTTGCATCTCTGTCTCTGGATGTTGGACGGTCCAAAACAAGATTTCCATTACCTCCAAGAACAACAGTTGCGTCTCTATCTCTGGATGTTGGAAGGTCAAATGTTGGGCGGTCAACAACAGGTCTGTTATTACCTCCAAGAACAACAGTTGCGTCTCTATCTCTGGATGTTGGAAGGTCAAATGTTGGGCGGTCAACAACAGGTCTGTTATTACCTCCAAGAACAACAGTTGCGTCTCTGTCTCTTGATGTTGGTCGGTCTAAAACAGGGTTTCTATTACCTCCAAGAACAACAGTTGCATCTCTGTCTCTGGATGTTGGACGATCTAAAACAAGGTTGCCATTACCTCCAAGAACAACAGTTGCATCCCTGTCTCTGGATGTTGGAAGGTCAAAAGTTGGGCGGTCAACAATAAATCTGTCATTACCTCCAAGAACAACAGTTGCATCTCTGTCTCTGGATGTTGGGCGTCTTAAAACATCGTCAATAACTTGAACTGTCTTATCAGCACCATTCTTAACTTGATCTAGAATATTTTTACCAAAATCTAGGACTACAGAAGAGTCCCTATCTCTGGATGTTGGGCGATCAAATAAAAGTCTGCTTGAAAGATCAGGAATTTGTTTTTTGACTATCCAGTTGTATAAAAAGCTAGGATTTGACTGTTGTTGCTGCATAATCCATCCCTCCAAAAAGTCAACATTCAGGTTCAATGTTTTATGCTGCTGGTAGATCCAGTTTTCGATAACAGTTAAATCAACGTTGTTCTTCTGCTTTTGCTGGATTAACCATTGTTGCCAAACTTCTGGCGTTACTTTCTGCTCTGGTGGTGGTCTTAGTTTTCCATCCCAAGATCTCATGTCAGGAATATAAATTTGCTGTCCTACTTTTCCATTGGGTAACGTAAGCTTTCCATTTAAAGACCAACTTTGCCCAATAGTTGTCTGCCTTATGTTATTTAGTATATTAGGTACCTGTTTATTAATTATCCAGTTATACAAAAAGTTGGGATTAGAGTTTTGTTGCTGAATGATCCATCCCTCTATAATTCCAATATCTACCTTTAATACTTGATGTTGCTGATTAATCCAGTTTTCAATAATTGTTAAATCAATGTTTTTATTTTTTTGTTTTTGTTCAAGGAGCCATTCTTGCCAATGTAGCGGTGATACACTCTTAATATTCAATAGATTTCTCCATGGACCAGCGAAACCTGGATCTAGTTCTATATTATTTCTCCTAGAACCATCAAAACCGGGATCTATTTCTATAGTTGTGGATAGATCAGGTAAATGGCGACCGGTAATATCAAAACCTATTGGTATACGAACTGTTGCGTCTCTATCTCTAGATGTAGCAATCAAACCAGAACCTCCATTAACAAGGGGTCCTCCTTGTTGAACTTGATTTCCACCGATGATCAATACACCATTGGAGCCACTGTTTCCGTTAAGAACAAATCCACCGTTTTGAGAATGTTGCAATACATTATCATTTTCTGCACCATCGACGTAAATTTGTCCATTGTCCAAGTATTTTCTGACCAAAACTGAATTGGAACCAATGTACTGACGTTGAAGGGTGTATTGACGACCACGGTTGTCTCTGTAAAAGAAAAAAGTATATGAATAATAATATGAATAAAATAGGTAATATCTATAACAATCTAAGTACCGTTATGCTTTTATCAGGACATAGCAATATCATAGATATCAAGAAATGAAGTTTTTTTTTAAGTACGTTTTTAGATACACTTCTGCCTACAAGAGGAATTAGGACAAACGGAATACTCTACGACTGCACCGTTACATCTGGTATACAAATGGGTCTAAAACTATCGAAGGATCGTGGCGATTTATAATGTATTAAAAATGTAAACATTTTTATTTAATTAGGAAAATATAACTCTGTATTTCAAGTAGACATGTATACAATGCATTTTCCTAGATAAATAAATATAAGGGGGTTTGATCATACTTTGTACCCATTCGCTAGAACTGTACACAGTATAGTAAGATGTTTTAGAAATCTGGAATGTGTATTATGTAATAAAAGGTGGAAGATGTATAATGAGCCAATTTTTGCAGGACGTTCGGTTTATCGTTTTATAATAGATGGTTTAAAAAAAAACTACACTTAAAAAATTACTTAACAAAAATCATTATTTTTGTACAAATCTGGATAAGAATAAATCATATAAAGAATATAAAAGAATAAGAACTGAAACTCATTAAATGGCAAGAAACACAAAAACAGATTACTGGGAAAGATTCACAAAAGGACTAAAGATGGATTTCTATGGACAACAGAAACAAGTATGGCGCTTCATAAGACAACAAAGAAGCGAAATGAAACAACTAGTTGAAATAGAACACATAAAAGAGGATACATGGGTGGCCTTCCTGACAGAAATGTTTAAAAAACAAAACGAAGATCCTTTACCAGAAACAATATAATAACTGAGGAAAAGACCGAAATCTTCCAAAACCATGTGAAAGAAGGAATAAACAAATTAGAAAACAGAAAGTCACTAGGAGAAGATCAAATACCAAATGAACTCTTAAAATATGGAGGTGATCACCTTGTACAACAACTGCAACTTCTTAATAATAAAATAATCACCACGAACAGAATACCAGATGAACGGAGGAGAGCGATCATGGTGATGTTCTTCAAAAAAGGAGATAAGCAAGACCCCAATAGTTATCGAGCAATAAATCTATTAAATACAACACTCAAATTGACAACAAGAATAATAGCGACAAAAATAAACAAACGAATATCTCTACAAGAGAAACAGCAAGGATTTCGGACAGGAAGATCATGCACGGATGCAATTTTTGTAATAAGACAAATGAAAGAAAAGTCGCTGGAATACAACAAACCAGCATATATGTGTCTGATAGATTTGAAGAAAGCGTTTGATAGAGTGAGAATTCGCACTATCGCAAAACTATCGCAACAACGCCATAATAACAGCCGAAAATGAAGATGACCTACAAAGATTAATTAAAGAATTCAAAGATACGGCGCTCATATACAACATGAAGATCTCAACGGAAAAAACTAAAGCGATAGTGATATCAGCGGAACCGAGACGATGTAAACTAGTCGTTAAGTTACGGAAAAGTGGCAGAAGAAGTACAAAAACAAGTGAACATGGCAAATAGAGTAGCAGAATGTGTCAACAACACAATTTGGAGAAACAAATAGCTCACAACGGAAACGAAAACCAAAATATATAAATCAACAATAAGTCTTACGAAAAATAACAAACCAAACTCTAAGAGACAAAATAAGAAGTGAGGAAATACGAGCGAGATGTGGTATAGAGGAAATAAACGCTTGGACCAAAAGAAAAACAGTGAAATGGTATCAACACATCAAAAGAATGATAGAAAATAGAATAGTACGAATAACAAGAGACAAATCGCCAAACGGAAGAAGATCATTGGGACGACCGAGGAAAAGATGGCCAGACAACGTCAATTGAGATTAAAAACCGAAGTAAAACAGGCATTAGAATTTAATATCGACACGTTCCATCTCTTTGTGGACTTTAAGTCAGCGTATGATAGCGTCCTAAGAGGTAAATTATACGAAGCCATGAATGAACTTAACATTCCCCATAAATTAATAAGGCTCGTAAAAACAACTATGAGTAAAGTGATCTGCAGAATGCAAATACAAGGCGATATGTCACAAGCGTTTGAAACATATGCAGGGTTACGGCAGGGAGACGCGCTGGCATGCCTTCTCTTTAATATAGCGTTAGAAAAGACTATAAGAGATGCCGAGTTACACAATAGGGGAACAATCTTTAATAAATCAACGCAGATTATGGCTTACGCTGACGATCTGGATTTGATCGCACGTACTACACGAGGACTTAAAGAGATGACTTCCACCTTCTTGACAGCCGCACAAAATATGGGCCTTAAAATAAACGAGGAAAAAACCAAAATGTTAGCATCTATTCCAAATAACAGAGATAGAGCTAAAAACGTCGAAGAAAACTTCAGTATAGACCAATATAATTTTGAGGTAGTAAATAAGTTTACATATTTGGGTTCTCTCATAACAAACGATAATGACACATCTGAAGAAGTAAAATGGAGGGTACTGCTAGCACACAAATGTTATTTTGGACTAAGCAAGCAGCTGAAAAACAGAAATTAAAGCCAGAAAACCAAACTAATAATATATAGAACACTCATCCTACCAGTGTTGACATATGGGTCAGAAACATGGACCATCTCCAAAACAGACGCAAATCTTCTGCTCGTCTTCGAAAGGAAGATACTAAGAAGAATAATGGGCGCATTCTGTGAGAATGGTATTTGGAGAAGGCGATATAATTTCGAATTGTACGAGAAGTATAAAAAAATAGTAAAAAAAAAAATAGTAAATGGTAGAGATGTAATATCCTTCATAAAAATAGGTAGGCTTAGATGGGCTGGACATGTGTCAAGAGCAAATGAAAATTACCCACCCAGACGAACTCTATTATCGGTCCCAGTGGGAAATAGGAGTAGAGGCAGACCACGACTGAGATGGATGGACGGTGTGGACGAGGACGCAAGGAAAATCGGCGCGGCAAATTGGCAACGGTTGGCGATGAACAGAAACGACTGGCGAAATAGACTGGGGAAGGTCAAGGCTCAACTAGAGCTGTAGCACCACTGATGATGATGATTAAAACAGGCATTAAGCCTATTTATAAAGTAGAAAGAAGAAGAAAACATCTGGATAAACCGATTAACATATATATATATATATATATATTATATAAGTAAAAACTTGGATCAAATAAAACGAAAAAGAAAATGAAATATTGATATTTGTAAAATAAACGTTTGTCTTACCTAAATACTTCATGGTTGTGTTGGTCAATAGCATGTCCTTCAAGTACATCACCATGGACATTAAGTTTCTGTCCCAAAACATCAGCATCTCCTGCGAGGTGGGCCCCGATTCCATCGCCACCAATACCAACTGCACCATCAACTCCAACTTTGTTTCCTAAAAGGTTAGCTTCGGCGTCAGCACTGACGTTTATAATATTGCCTAGGCCAATTTTTTTGGCAGTTGATGCCAGGATTCCATTTTTTCCTAGGAGAGCCCCATGGGAGACTCCTACGACGAGGACGAACGATATCTGAAATAAAAGTAATTGAAAAATTAGAACATTCATTTATAATAGAATATTGCTATGTTTTATATTATAGTCCTATAATTTTAAGTTTAATTTAGTTTTCCAAAAACAAGCTGTCGACATTAGAGCTAATAATAAGAGATTACGTTTACATGTTAACAACTTTATTCCAGTGGCCGATAGTACTGTTGCTCTTGCTACAAATAAATACACTATGTACCCACAGCAGACAACAATGATGAGGAAATTGCAAAATTAACGAACAAATAAGCAACCTTATACATCATATGTAGACAATATATTGCTCTTTCTGGATTGGGAGAGAGAAATCAACAAAGGGAATCAATGGGTATCTCACCAATTACCATCAACTGTCACATAGACGCCTGTATACATGACAATCACCTAGAGACAACTGAGGTAATCACATTAATACACGATACTAAAATACTTAGTAACAAAGATAACAAAGTTTTAACTTTTTATTAAAACCTACCCAGGTCAATAGTATAAAAGCAGGTTAAAGAAAATACAACAACTAATATGTAAAGAAGTAAACACAATAGTCAGCACAACATTAAATAAAACATTTAAAAAAATCGATAGTACAACGAAAGATACATAACAGAAGATTGAATTACTTAAGAAAGCGATAAAAAATATCAAAGATGATTTTATAAATAAAAAATAAAGTAAAAAAATACATGAATGACAACACAGATTTTGCAGTTGAAAAAAGAATAAAGGAAAAACAAGAACTATAATTCTATGTATAAAACATTACAATGACAAAAACAGAGAAAAGCCAGAGAAGCCACACAGAATGAACTACAAAAAAAAATGTCAAGAAATCAAAATTCTATAAAGTAAATATGATGATTTCAACGTACATAAGAGGTTAAGAGAAATAACAGGCAAATGTTAACAGAGTAAGCCAACTTGTTATTAAAAATGGAGAGGTAATCGTTGGCAAACGAAGTATTGATAAGACCTGGAAAAATTATGTACGAAATTTATTATTTACTGAGAGAAAGACCTAGTCCCCAATTACTAAGGAATCCGTATCAGCTATACTAGTAGCAGAAATAGGAGCCGCCATAATATCCCTAAAGAAGGGAAAGCTCCAAGACCAGACGGAGTTCAGTCTGAATTTCTTAAACTTCTTGATGAACAATCACTATTAATACTACGTAATATTTTTATAATATCTATGACACAGGCAATATTCCAAAATTTTGGCTATTTTCAGAATTTATTACACAATCAACGAAACAGGGTGCAAAAAACTGCGAAAAATATAGGCTAATATGTGTAATGGTCACAAGTTCCGTCACTACCGACGAAACCTAACCTAACATAACCGAAGAAAGTGATTTAGATATAGTCAAGGATGTACAATTTTGCCTCTATTATGTAAAATATATTTAGAGGAAATATTTAGTGAAGCCTTGCAAAATTGTAGACATAAAATACTTTTATGTGAAAGATTTGCCCCAGAAATAAACATATCAAAAACTAAACTCTAAAGTGCTAATCAAATGTACACGAGTGTATCAAGTAAAACAACTTATCTTTCTTGTAACAACAGTAAACGAACAATGGGATCATTTAGAGGAGATAAGAGATAATATAGAAAAGACTAGGAGTTTATTTAAGAGCATGGCCAAACTCTTTAAAAGTCACAATAAGGCTCTTACGATGTTATATTTTCGTAATACTATGCTATAGAATTTAATTCTGGACACTCACTATAGCGATGGAGAGTAGTAGTACACGTTATGGATACTCATAAAAATGGGAAGTGGCAGAACTACTATCAGATGAATCTGAAGAATTGATGTTGGGTTTGATATTAGTTGGGATTGTGTAGCCTTTCCAACCAGGTTAAGTCAGTCAGGCCATGGAGTTGGGATGTTTACATTGTAAAAATAATGGGCAATTTATCCTCCATGCTATGGTATGCTGGAAAAGCCATACAGTCTGTAGTCAACATGCCGAAATAAGAGAAGAAACACAAAGTGTATCAATACTTATACGCTTATGAAACGCACCGGGTATATAATAAGAGCCTTCACATTTTACTCTTTATCAGATGTCTTGAGTGAAATGTCTTTAGTCTTTCCCATCAGTTTCTCTTGGCTAACTCTTGTTTCTTCCTACCTCGAATGGCTATTATGTTTCCAAGGACAGACAGGTTAATATATTTTCTTCTACTACACACTCTAGGAAGGCAACAAGAAATCACTTAGAGCTTAACTTTTCCAAGAAACAATCATGGAAAATGGCTAATAAATAGAATGGCGCAAAGTACGGGGCTGCTTAGATGGAGCAGGGTTGCTAAGAATCCCCCGCTCAGCTAGAAGCATGAATAAATTTTCTGATACAAGAAAAATAGGTACATGGAATAAAAAAAACATGTACGAACCAGGAATAAGACAAATCCATTATAATTTCTATAAACAAAAAGTGAAATAAAATTGAATTCGCAAACTATAGAGGAATATCCTTGTTGTAGGTAATATACAAAGTACTCGCCATACTAATTAAAAAACGATTAGAAATATATGTAAAGAAGAATTTAGGAGGATACCAGGGAGGATTTCGCAAGAAAAGATCATTAAGTGATCAATTTTTTGTGCTAAAACAAATTCTGATCAATTGCAATAAATACAACATTTCAGTACAAGTACTTTTCGTTGATAACAAAGCTGCCTACGATACAATAGACAGAAACAAATAAATAGATATGCTAAAAAAAATTAAGTACCATAGAAAATAGTAAGATTGGTGAAATTGACAATAAGACAAACCATTTGTGCTGTGTAATGCAACGGTACAGTCTCAGAAGGATTCAAAGTGAACAAAAGTTGTACGCCAAGGAGACCCGTTATCTTCCTTGCTATTTAATATAGCTCTAGAAAAAACTGTAAGCGTTAGTGAGACAAATTAAACAGCGAATAATAAAAGCAAAAGCAGCATTCGTTAGAATGAGAACCATTTTCAACAGTCGAGACATATCATTAAAAACAAAATGCCGTCTATTGAACTGCTACATATTCACAGTTCTGCTCTACGGAATGGAAGCATGGACACTGACGGTTTCATCTATGAATCGGCTAGAAGCTTTCGAAATGTGGTGTTATAGGCGCATCTTACGTATATCCTGGGTTGACAGAGTTACTAATGTGGAGGTCTTGCGTAGAATGGGGAAAGAATGTGAAATTTTCATGACCGTCAAAACTAAAAAGTTGGAATATCTAGGACATGTAATGAGAAATCAAGAACGTTATGGCCTTCTCCAGCTGATTCTTCAAGGGAAAGTAAATGGTAAGAGAGGACCGGGAAGAAGACGCATTTCCTGGCTTCAAAATTTACGAAAGTGGTATAACACGACTACCACTGAACTGTTCCGCGCTGCAATAAATAAAGTAAAGATAGCCGTGATGATCGCCAACATCCGGAACGGATAGGCACTTTAAGAAGAAGAAGAAGTGAGACAAATAGGTCCGGCACTATTTTGTACAAAGAGCACCAATACGTAGAGTACGCAGATGATGTGGCGAAATAAAAAATAACTGACAAGTATAGCAAAAAGACACTAAAAGTTAGCACTAAAAGTTAATAATAATAAATCCAAATACATAGAAATCTTGAGCAAAAAGGGAAAAATACACCAAGGGCTCCCTTAAATTAGCAGTAGAGGATGGATCAGTTGTAGAATTCGCAAAAGTGGATAACTATATGTACTTAGGTATTTTTATTTATGAGACATGCAAAGAAGAGACTGAAATCAACCGGAAGCTGACCAAAAGCAACAGATATGCTTTTGGTCAGGATCGTAAACAAAATAATTGAAGACAAAGATATATCTCGTGATCTAAACCAAAAATAAGAGTGTAAAAACTAGTAGAGGGCGAATAAAAAAGAGGAACTAATGTAGAAGTGTACCAATTGTATGCTTACCCTACAATAACAAAAGTATGAGAAACGTAGACGAGAATAGCTCGAACATCTAAAACGAATCTAAGGTATTAGACAAGTCAAGAAGATGTCAGAGATATGAGAATTAGAGATTGGAAGCTAACAGCTAGGAACAGAAATTGATGGAAATTACTTATCCAGCGATGGACCCAAAAGACCTGTTAACGCTATATATACATACATACTTTAGTTCTGGCTAATTGCCGAGAAGACCTTCAAAATCAAAAAAACAAAATAAAACCAGTCTCTGATCAGCATGGATTAATACTCAACGTTAAAAAAGATAAATACATTATAGTTATCAAACAAAATTATATACATGATATCAATTGAAAATGGTCGAGTTTGCCTCCTCTTGTTAAAAAAATATATTACGTAAACGGGTTAAATAGAATAAAAAGTACAGAGAACATCTTTTTAGAAGAAGTAATTTTTCAAAATCCTGTAAATTTACAAAATACATTAAAAAATGTTCATTTTCACCTAAAACAATAACAAAACTATGGTGAAAACTTTAAGCAATTACACTCCTCCAAGAAATTAACGCACCACTTTGAAATATTAAAATATTTTATTAGCGTTAATAAAAATTTTCATTGGAATGTTATATTTTGCAAGCCCCTTGTTATGATATTCGTACACTCTATATTTATTGACTGTGTTTTATCGCTATAGTTTTTTTTGCAACAAAACAAAAAGAAGCGAAAAATGTACTAATTTTATAAATATACTAATTTCCAAGTGTTCACGAATTTTATTCGGCTACTGCTTAATTGTTGATTATTGTTAATTGTGTTTATTATGGAGCGTCAATCACGTAATTTAACCCGAGATGAATGTGCCCAAGCAGTGATACTGTTAGAAAGATTCCTCGAAACAGGGGATCATACTCGCAGACCAGGGCAAGGACGAAACCGGGTAACTATACCTATTCAAGATTAATTTTTAAGAATTTCTGCTCTTCGACAACGTTGTGTAACACATCGAAGTCTACAAATTCAGCTTCTAGACGTGCATTCTATACAAATTAGTACTGAAACTGTTTGACAGCGACTTAGGGAATACAACTTAACACCTAGGATTGCCACCCGAGGTCTTCTATTAACTGCAGAGCATCGAAGGCGGAGACTACATTTTGCCAGAGAACACGTTAATTGGTTAGAGGCTGACTAGGAACGAGCGCTATTTACTGATGAATCCCGATTTTGTTTGTACAATAACGACAGACGTGTTCGTGTGTTGCGACGACCCAATGAACGATATGCTTACTGTAACATCTCACACACCACATTTTTTGGTGGAGGATTCGTTATGGTGTGGGGTGGTATTTCTTTGACCGCACGTACAGACCTAGTGGTCATAAAAAATGGAACTGTCACAGCTGACAGGTACATATTGGAGATCCTGAAGCAACATCCTGTAGTACCATTCGCTCCTTATATCGGTGAAAATTTCTTACTAATACAAGATAATGCCAGACCTCACGCTGCACAGATCATCAGAAATTATTTAGAAGAGGTAGAAGTTAACACTATAGAATGGCCAGCACATAGTCCGAATTTAAATCCGATTGAAAATTTGTGGAATATCCTTGGTAGGCGATTAAGAGCGACACCGATCCAACCAAATAACTTACAGGAAGTGGGAGAGAGGCTGATCCAGATTTGGAGAGAACTAGACCAAAATGAAATACAGCAGCAATTAATTTTAAGTATGGGCCAACGATGTGAGGCTGTTATACGTAGTAGAGGTGGAAACACTCGTTATTAAGACTTTTTTCATATTTTAGTTTACTTTTCTTATCATTATTTTTTTAGAATTTTCCGTTTTATTTTTTTTTCTCTTGTACTTAAACATTTTCTGATGATTAGATAAATTGTTATAATTACTAATAAAATGTAGAATAAATCTGGTGAAGTTTTATTTTTTATTCTTTGCCTGTTTACAAATAAAATTGATTTATTGAAGTGGTGCGTTAATTTCTTGGAGAAGTGTATATACGTATGTGTTCATTCATATCATCTTATTGTAAGAGCAAAAATAAAAACTAAACTCACTCTAATTCATGTAGAAAATGAGAAAGAAATGCACCCGTACAAACTGAAATTAAGTAAAATGGTAAATGGTGATAATAAAGAAAAAGATATTGAAACAACCTGACAAAATAAAAACAGCAGCAATAAAAGATGTTTCTAAGAAAGTAAGTTTTTAAGTTTCTCAGAAATTAAAAAAAAGAAGCTTGTATATCTAATAGATTAGACTGAAATTTTAAAGAGATGAAAGTAGATTATTTATGAAGTACTAAATAGTAATATAATAACAGAAGATGACAACGATGACAGAAAAGAAATAGAATTGGTAAAAGTCATAAATGTATCAGTGACATAAAAGATCGAGATGGACAGAACGAAGGTGAACAAGCAAAAAAAAACATTATTGTTGTGAAGAATTATATCTAACAGTAGAAACAGGCAAAAGAAAAATGTTAGCTGCAGCGGCAATTTTATTAGAAGAGTAGAAATAGAACATACACTTTATATAAATGTTGCCCGAAAACATCAAAAAGGAAAGCCTTTTATAAACAAAACCAAATCCATAAGTACAATAGAGATGAGAAAAGTAGAAACACAAACCCATAATTTATTAGGTGTTAGTATGAATTTGTGCTTGCTGATAATGTACACAATACAGGACACAACAAGCACAGCAAGCCTACAGTCCTTACAAAGGAATCTGAAATGTAACAAATACTTTGGTCAGAAAAATAAAACAGGAACCTTCGAAAACCTTCTCAACACATATGAAACACAACTTTTACGAAACATAAGAAGAAATATGAAGAATGAAAGAAAAGGTGAACGAAATAATAAAAACAAGATACATTCAGATGAAAAAGTGTGCAGTTTACTTTTATCCCTACTTGCAAATTGTTATGATTGAATAAGTAGATTTCTAATAAAATAATACTATAGAATATGCATTATGCAATAGAATAAGTAGGTTTATAATAGAATAAAACTAAAAATAACACAATGGTATTCTGGAATAAAGATCAAGCATTCTAATGCCTCATCTCAAAAACGGGAATAAATCGGACCCGGGGAAATACAGATGGATCGACCTATTAACCACAATAACAAATATAACAGGCAAAGTTATAACAAATAAACTGGATGTAATTATATCACCAGAGGAAGAACAATCAGATTGTAGATCAGGAAGATCATGCACCGACGCTATATTAATAATGCGGCAAGTGCAAGAGAAATCACTAAAATACAACAAACTGGTATGTTTAGGTTTCGTAGACCTGAAGAAGGCATTTGATACGGTTAAATTCAAGGACGTTATCTACTTATTGTATACTTATTGTGTATATTAAAAAAACACAATAAAACTAAAATTAGAAGAATAACTAACCGACCTCAATGGGATCAGACGGGAGATTCTCTGAGCCTTTTATTGTTAAAGCTGATGATGGATACAATAATAAAAAAGTAGGAACGAAAGCAGAATCACAAATAGAAGAAAACCAACTTAAAATAGTTTACCATGCAGACGATGCAATACAAATCTCTCAATGTAAAGATGATTTACAAGGTATGTTATATAAGTATACAGAGGAGTTAGTTATGGCAGTGATCATTACCCAATAAAGACCAAGACGAAATTTGAGAAAAATTAAAAGAATATAAAATAGAGAAATTACCAGGAAAGAGATACAACCTATAGAGCCTAGAACTAAAAAGCGTGAGAGAATTATAAAGAAATAGACAGGACCAAAAGTTGGAAATTAAACAATGGAATAATAGCAAAGGGCACTACCACTATACAAAAATATGCCTAGAGGGGGTAGCAATAAGAGCCTTTGGACGCCAAATTCAGAACCAGAGAAGACTCATGTATTGGTGAAATGAGGGATTAACATGAGAAAAAAAAAATATTTATAATTTTTAAAAATACTGGACGACGCTGAAAAACTGGTACACAATGAGACATAAGTCAAAGTGAGCAGAATAATATGTTATAAGAAAAATAAAGCCTGGCAGCAAAAGTGTAACATGAGAAATTCCCATCTGAGAGGACGTAAAAGCACAGAAAGTTGGAGAGTATTAAAATCACTACGACACGAATAGCAAAGATATATTTAATATCACCAATTACACTTGATAAATGGAACTTCATAAGACTTTTAAATCAGAACAAATCCGACTTCAGAGATAACAACTAAATCCATAATATCCTAGCCTCACCTATACGACTGACATCAAAAAAAGTAAAGAAAAAATGTTAAGAAAAGAAAAAAGCTTACCTAAAATGCATGTCAATCAAAACGGAAGAGACATGCCATAATAAAAAGATAATCAAATCGAAACACATGCACTTGTAAAAAGAATAAAAAATGATCACTGGGAACCTTTTTTGAAAGAAATAAAACATGATTTTTATGGCCTGTAAAAGAAAATATACCGCTTTATAAGAGGTCAAAGAAAGGAGGTGAAGAAACTAATAGAAACAAAACGCATAGAGAAGGATACATGGATTGAGTACCTAAAAAGCTCTATGCATAAAAAGAGCAAATGACGCTAGATCCGGAAACACCACAAATTACCATAGATGAAGAACTTAATATAAATTCGTTCTCAAAATACAAAAGTATTTTGAGAACGATTTCCGAAGTGGAAATTGAAACGTCAATAAACGTACTTTAACCTTTAATTGTGGCTTTTTCCCATTTAAATAGTAATTACTTTAACATGCCACAAAAAATAGCTTCAGAACAATATAAATAAAAAAAAAGTTCGTAGAATACTTGTAGAAAGGCTGAAGAACAAAAAAGCAGCAGGTGAAGACGGAATACCAAACGAATTACTGAAATATTGTGGAGCAGCAATGACAGAACAATTAACAACATTAATTAACAAAAGTATAAAAAAAAATAAACGAGAACCAGCGAACTTATTCTACTATTCAAAAAAGAAGATAAAAACAGCCGGAACACTAAAGAAGTATAAATTTGTTAAATTCTACCCTAAAACTTACAACTTCAATTTTACAAGAAATAATGAATCAGAGGATAAGTTTTGCAGATGAACAACAGGATTTTTGTACTGAAAGATCGTGTACAGATGCAATATTTGTCATAAAGCAAATTACTGACAAATCACTAGAGTATAATATACCAGTATTTGTGAGTCTAATTGACTTGAAGAAAGCGTTTGACAGAGTAAGACTCAAAAATATCATTCATCTTCTGTATAATAGAGCAGTTCCCCTAAATATCATAAAAACTATTGAAAGCATTTACCAAACAACAAAATGGAAGTCAAAAAGTAGGCAGCAAAATAAGACAGGACTCATTAAGCCATTTTCTCTTTAATTTAATCATTGATGATATCACTAAAAGTGTCAATAACGGAAGAGGATACAGAATAAGAAACAAAGAAGTAAAAATACTCTGTTACTCAGCCAACGCAATATTAATCTCATCTTAGAAAACTAAAACAATAGTATTCAGCAAAGAACCGATCAGATGTAAAATAGAAATTGGAGGCATCAGTATTGAACAAGTAATGGAGGAAAGAAAATACCTAGACTGGACAAAGTAAAGAGAAATGAAGTACAAAAAGCAAATAGACTGGCGGGATGCCTTACTAACACTATATGGCGAAACAGACACATTACCACTGAGATGAAGTCAAGAATTTATAAAGCCAGTGTAAGACCAATAATGATATATGCCTAAGAAACAAGATCCGATACAGCTACAACACAAAGGCTACTGAAAACGATAGAGTTGAAAGTAAGTAATAAGGAAAATTGCAGAAAATACGCCGAAAGATCGAAAGAGACATAAAGACAAAATAAAATGTAACCTGCAGTGTACAAACGAATGGATACTAAATAGAAAAAAAGAATGGAATAACCACATACTTAGAATAGGGGAGACCCGTGTGCTCAAAATAGCAAGAGATAAATCACCAATCAGCAAAAAAAGTATTGGACGACCGTGCAAAGAGTGACAACCTTCCATAGAGGTATTGATCTACAAATTAATAAGCAGAATTGCTAAGAAAGAAGCAGAAGATAAAATAATATACTTTTGGACCAATCAATAACAAATAGCAACAAACGTAGGATATATAACACAATTAATAAAAGTATAATCACCTATAATAGGAGTGAAGAATTGGCGATAAAGGAATGATAAAAGCAAAAAATTGAAGCAACCAAAATGGATTTCTGGAGGTGTTTGGCAGGAACATCCAGATTGGAGAGAATTTAAAACAGAAGAATAAGAAAAATTATGAAGGACATGTTTAAAAATTTCTGAAGATCTAATTCCAAAACAAATCCTTATACGACCAATATATGGTAGAAGGAAAAGAAGAACTCACCGTCGTTGGAGAGAAGGCATAAATCAGGAAATAACAGATTGAGAAACAAAGAAACATTTTTGGATACATCGAGAATAATGGCGATTGGGTGGCATAGGAAAACATTTTAAACGTATATACCACAAAACAATAGAATGGATCGGACAGAAAACCTAGGTCACTGATGTAATTTACAAAATCAAATACCTAAAATGGCAGTGGGAGGGACATTTAGCAAGAGGAACTGAAAAAAGATGGAATTACTATATGTTACTCGTATGCAAGAGGCATCAAGAGACCAAGACGACGTCCAAACTTAGGATAGGACTATCACATAAGGAAACAACCACACTCACAAGCACAAGAGGTATTCTCTATCAATAGAGAGTGGCATAGGAAAACGTTTTAAACCTATATGTATATATACAACATATGCTTCACAAATTTAATATACCCGCTAGAAAATTTAAGATGACACGTCATCAAATAAGAAGAAATTAAAAAATTATTTACAAAATAATCATTAGGCCAATAATGACATACACGGCAGAAGCACAACTCGAAATAGAGAAAACAAGAAGATTGCTATAAACAGCAAAAATGGAAACTCCTATAAAATTTATGGCAAGCCACTATAAACAGAGCTAAAAGTACAGATATCGGTTTCCCTATCGGAAGACGATAAGTTCAGTGGAAAGACAATGAAAACGATGGAACGACAACTTATTAGAGTCATGTCAACATAAAAAGAAGAATATATATATATATATATATATATACATATATATATATATATATATATATATATATATATATATATATAGAATCCTATGTACAGTAAATACATACATTGAAGAATATTCAATGAAGATAATAATGAGGTTAGTATTCCAAAAATTCTCAAAATATTTTTAAAATATGCTCGCTACATATACGCATATAAACAAAAATAACAAGATCAATAAAAAAAAGACAATGACAAATATTCTTAAATGCTTTTAACGAAGATTTTGCAAATGCAAAAAGAGCTACTTACAAGTATTTTCATTTTCATCTTGCACTTTGAGACTATGAGAACAAATTGGGCAAAATTTACTTATATAATATCGGCAAGTTATCGACGGGGAGATTAGAAACTTTACCAGGTTATTTTTGAAATCAACATCGATATTATAATTTTATCTTTGATAAAACCTGCTAATTAAAATTTGTTTTTGAATGGACGGAAGTCTAGATCCTGAATATTTTTTAAAAGATCTGATAGTCTATGGTCAGTAAAAAAATTATTTAAAAATATAATATAATAAAAAATATGAAATAAACTGAATAAGAACCAAAGAAATGATTATTGGTTATAATGAGTTGGAAAGTATAAAAACAGGAAAAATAATAGAAAAATGGAAAAAAGAGAGCTGATATAGGAGCTTAAAAAGAGAAAATGCACAAACGAGATAATACTAGCGACCTGGAACATTAGAGGGTCCTTTTATGAGGAAGCGTTTAAAGAGCTAACCAATAAGATGAATAAATACAAAATAGGTGTTGTGTTATGGCTTTACAAGAAATTAAACAAATGGGAAATAAAATAACGAAAGTTAGGGGCATAGCGCTATGATGAAACAAAAGATCTATTCTACGAGCAACTGACGGATCAATATGAGCATCTACCAAAACATGATACAAAAATAGTTATCGGTGATTGCAATGCAAAAGTGGGGACAGAAGCTATGTATAACCTGGGAACCTGGATGTCTTCTGACGGATGGACGGTAAACCAGATTGATCACGTATTGGTGACAAGAGACCACAGGAAATTTATAAGAAATATAAGAAGTGTGAGAGGAGCTGAAATGGATTTCTGAACACTGCAAAAAGATAAAGAAATGAGAAAAATAAATTTAAAGAGGAAAAATCGATATAATATAGAAAAGCTAAGACAGGTGGAGATAAAAAGACAGTGTAGCAATGAAATAAATAAAGGGCTATTGAAATGTCAGTTGTATCTTATTAACAGAGAATTTCGAGATCTTTATTTGGTTTTATCTGTATTCATTTTTAGCCCCATCTTTTTGCTTTCTTTGTTAATGATTTCTACAATAAATTGTAAATCGTCTATATTTTCTGCCATGATTGCGGTATCGTCTGCAAATCTTAATGTTTTTAATGATGCTCCCTCGAATCCTTACACCTTCAGTTCTTTCTTACAGTGGCGTTTAAAATAATAGTTGGGAGTATACATTAAATAATTGTGGCGACCGAACACATCCTTGTGTGACTCTTTTTTGAATTTTTAATTGGTTTGTCTGACTATCTTTTACTTGCACGACCGCTGTTTGATTGTAATATAGATTTGTTATTGAATTAATATTCTTGGGATCGCTAATTTATTGGTATTCATCGCAAGATTTAGGATTATTTTTCTTGGGTAAGGATAAAAAGATGCATTTTAACCATTCATCAGAAATTTGATCGTCTTGGTATATTTTATTAAATAATTTAGTTAGACATTCTATATTTTCGTCATTCAGGCTTTTTAATGTTTCTACTGAAATAAAAACATAAAAACATAAAAACACAAAAAAAACAAATTGGAATATCTCGGACATATTACACGTGGAGAGAAATACACCTTGCTCCAACTGATCATGCAGGGAAAGATCCAAGGAAAGAGAAGCATAGGGAGGCGTAGAATGTCATGGCTGCGCAACCTGAGAGAGTGGTACGGATGTACATCAAATGAACTTTTCAGAGCAGCGGTCTCAAAAGTCCGAATAGCTATGATGATTGCCGACCTCCGCCGCGGAGATGGCACTTGAAGAAGAAGACTGAAATTTCACCAGGACCTGGCGCTTTAACATTTTTTGAGTTTTTAATTACCTGTGTCACTTGATATTAGAATTTGTATATTTTCATTAGTTGATAATGTTTCAGTTATTTCTTCATTATTATCTGTAAATACGATCTCAAAGCATTGCTCTTAAGTTTGTTGTTTTTCTTGTTCTGATAATTGGTAATCTCCATTTGAGTTCCTTATTACTTGTGGTAGGTATTCTCTTCCGTGTATTACCCATAGTTTCTTTCAGTTTCTTATGTAGGTTATGTGTGTCGTGTTTCATATTAATTTCCATCTGTCATTCCGCGTTCTTTAGCTTCTTTGATCTGCATTTATATTAGTTTCTTCATTTAATTGTATTTTTCTTTATTTATATTTTTGTATTTTCGTTTTTGTTATATATGGTTTATAATATCTGTTGTCATCCAGTCTTTTTTGGCATTTGCTTCTTTTTTAATATACCTAACGCACAAATCTTTTACCAACGTTAAGTACTACCGCCTTTATTTCGTTCCAGGCACTGTTAATAACTTTGTTGAAGCTACTGTGAATGCTGGTGCAATTGCTTTATTTCTTTGTTGTTGACATTTGTCATCCACAAGCTTTGACAAAGTTAGCCTCTTAATTTTACTTTTTTTCTGTTGTTTCTTTAATGTTAATGTTTCTGTTTTTTTTGTTATTGTTGACAAGAAGTAGTTTGTGCATGTGATATCTATGGTCATTTGCACAAATTACAGTTTAAAATTTATATGTTAATATAATATAAATTACAAATAATACAGTTAACATTTAACATAAAAAACATTTAACTTCTATATTTTCTCAAGCAGTTGATTTTTGTCGACGAATTTAATCACCTTGTTAATTTAGTCTGTGCTGTTTAGGACGTCTTTGAACATAAGACTAATACCGAGCTGTTCGCGTGATTTATCATAAAAAGGACATTCGATAAGTATATGTCTGATTCGGAATGTCGTATTACAGTTAGTTGTGAAGATGAAGTCATCAAATAGCCTTTTGTAAGACGGGTATACTAAATTTTTTGATCTCATACCGCAAGAAAAATCGTTATAAAAAAATTCGATTGTTTTTTATAACTATATTGTACAATTTAAACTCATACAGTGTGGATATTAAGTCTTACCCCCCCCCCCTAGTGAACTCCGTTATTTAAGACAAAGATGAAAAACGCTCGGACCCGTCAATTTTTATTTTAATAGAGGTATTCTATAACATAAAAAAAATTGTCACCCCTTTCATCCCCTTCACTTGATAGCTACCCCCTCAGATTTTTTAAATAGCAATGGGGGTCGTGCGATAGTTTGTTGGAAAGGGTTTGAAAAGAAGAATTCAAAAATGTATAAGTTTGAAATTTTGTATGGCATAATGGTTTTATTTAACATAAAATATACAAAAAATAATGTAATCAATTACATCTTTAAAATTAAAGGAACTGGCAAATTACCCTAAAGAAAACTTAAATTACTGCAGGAGATGCTCGAAATGTTCTCCATTTACTTCCTGGCAGAAGTAGATTCTTTGTTTCGTTGCCTCCCTAACCTTTTGTAGGGTCTGCATATCAATCCTATCACATTATTCGATTATTCTTTGACGGAGTTCATTAACTGTCATTAACTGGCATACAGTTTGGATTTAAGGTAACACCATAGGTAAAAATCTAGAGGAGTAAGATCTGGTGATCTTGGTGCCCATTCAATGAATCCACGACGTCCAATCCATCTTCGCGGATACAAATTATTTAAAAAATTTCGAACGCCAGCATCGTAATGAGGCGGAGCTCCATCTTGCTGGAAAATAATATCTTGGGTGAATTCGCCTGGATTGTTTCTAAGCACATCATGAATTGCAGGAATTATTTGTGTTTCAAATAGATTAAGATAGCTTTCCCCCGTTAAATTGCCTTCGATAAAAAAAGGGCCTATAATGTGATCCCCTAGTATACCTGCCCAAACACTTAATTTAGTGGGACATTAAGTATGACACTTTCAAAACAATCGAGGGTTTTCGTCAGACCAATATCTTACATTTTGTCGATGTACATGACCATTTAAATAGAATGTAGCTTCATCGGAAAAACAAATATGTTTTAAATAACTTGGATCTTGTGAAATATTATTATCCACAGTTTCACAATATTGCAGTCGTCGATCTGGATCATCCTCTATCAATTCGTGCACCATTTTTATCTTATAGGGATGAAATTTTTGCTTTTTTAAAATGTTTAAGACAGTCCTGTGACTTACTTCGCATTCGCGAGCAACATTTCTAGTTGAACTGGATGGATTTACTACAAATTGAGACAAAATATCTACTTGCTTTTCCTCAGAAATCTTTTTTCTAAGATCCCGTTTCTTGTTTTCGACAGAACCAGTTTCACAAAATTTGGTGACAAGTAGTCTATCGTAATGTAGATCAATTGGACGATTCGGAAAACGTTCATTAAATATTCTCACAGCTTCATGGTAGTTACGGCCTGCTTCGCTAAATATTAAAATTGCTTCACATTTGTCTACTAATCTATAAGGTGGTGGCATTTTGATTGTTTTGAATTTTTAATACTAAAAATTTACAGTTTACCACTAAAGCTCACCAAATCTCAAGTTCTTGTCAATATTCTTTACAATCAACAGTGCTAATTGCTTGGTTTTTATGACAGTTGTCAAAAACTATACACGCCAACTAGATTATTTAAAAAATTGTTCTAACCATGATATGTTTTAACGACACAAAAGTATTTATTCTGCAAAAAAATAATTCGGTATAAACGTTCAAGAATAAAAATTAAATAAATTTTGTTATACCGAATGTCACATATTAAAGCAAAACATGTTATTAAAGTGTACCTACTTTTGTATTGTTGTATCGCAAAGTGTATCTCCAAACAATAAATCGTTATTAACAAACAGATCCTTAAAGTTAAAGTAAAGTGTGATAGATTTTAGAATTCTTCTTTTCAAACCCTTTCCAACGAACTATCGCACGACCCCCATTGCCATTTAAAAAATCTGAGGGGGAGCTGTCAAGTGAAGGGGATGAAAGAGGTGACAATTTTTTTATGTTATAAAATACCTCTATTAAAATAAAAATTGACGGGTCCGAGCGTTTTTCATCTTTGGGGGGGTAAGACTTTCTATCCACACTGTATAACTCGGTCAAAAATTGATAAAATTTAATTTTTTAAATTCGTTTCAAAGTCTGTCCTCGTAGCTTTAAAATGAGTGCTTTAAATCTATTTTCGTTGAGCAAAGGCAAAGTTATAAACAAAAATGTTTGATATAGTCGATCATTTGTTATTTTTTATTAATAAATTTGTAATATCCCTTCTTTTAAATGACAAATTTTAATTTTTTAAAGTTTGTTTAGTTTGTTTTTTTAAAAGAAACAAAAAAGTAAATTGAAAAAATGTATATCTTCACTAGTTTATTAGTTATAAGCATTAAAACAATTTAATTGTTAATAACAATTTCATGTCCAAAAACTCGACAATACATAACACTGAGTTGTAAAATTTTATGGACCTCAATCGTTTACGAAATCCTCTTTTGTCCCTAAAGTAGGTATAAATGGAAGGTATTTATTGAAATCGTAGGCTTCCACGGCCAGAGTCAGAATTATAGTTTATTCGTCTTCCGGGTTTGGACCGTGTCATTTGTGAGTGACCCAAAAGTGGGTTCATCTCGACGTTTCGCTACAATTGTATGTAGCTTCTTCAGGAGAACAAAAAAGAGAAAAAAAGAAAAACAAAAGACAGAAAGATGGGTAGTTAGCAACGGTAACTCAGTTACTCAACGCAACCAGAGGCGAATACTAACTACCAAGATGGGCATATGGTCACAGTAACTCAACTACTTAACGCAGCCAGAGGTGAAAACCAAATGCCAGGACAGGGATTCACGTCCAACAGCTCAGAACACTAACGCGTCGAGAGGCGGGGAGTGAATCCGACGATTACTCCGCTACCGCTCTATTTATAGTCGGTATAGCGGTAGCGGAGTAATCGTCGGATTCACTCCCCGCCTCTCGACGCGTTAGTGTTCTGAGCTGTTGGACGTGAATCCCTGTCCTGGCATTTGGTTTTCACCTTTGTCTGCGTTAAGTAGTTGACTTACTGTGACCATATGCCCATCTTGGTAGTTAGTATTCGCCTCTGGTTGCGTTGAGTAACTGAGTTACCGTTGCTAACTACCCATCTTCCTGTCTTTTGTTTTTCTATTTTTCTCTTTTTTGTTCTCCTGAAGAAGCTACATACAATTGTAGCGAAACGTCGAGATGAACCCACTTTTGGGTCACTCACAAATGACACGGTCCAAACCCGGAAGACGAATAAACTATAAAGGTATTTATTGTTTTTATTTTGTAAAAATTTTCACTCAAGTGTTCAAAATTTGTTAACGGCCAGTCGCTGTTGTCTTTCAGTGACTATGACAGAAAGCGGAGAGTAGCGAACACCATTACCTAGTTAAAATGCATAGGAAATGATCCTGACTCGACCTATCGTTGGACTAACACAAGCGGAGCTGTAACAGTGGAGCGGTTATAATACTGCGATCCAGAAGCGCAGGGGAATTAACTGCGTTATTAATAAGAAAGGTAATAGGGATGTTCACTAATTTTTAAATATAGTTAAATTCAATTAAGTTCAATAGATTATAAAATATATAAAAATATAGTAAAGATGAAATTGTTAAAAAATATATATTTTTTAAGATAAATCAATTCTTAATTTTAATTTTGATGGAGGCTAGAAAAACGGCTCCTCGCAGCGAGGCTACGGTGTGTGACGTCAGCAGTCGTATCGACAACTTATTGTGTATACGTATTTACGAAGTGTAACCAGTTCTTTAAGTATTTATACAGTGATAATGAAGCCAAATAAGTGGTGTTTGCTACAAAGAGAGGGAAAAACTAGAAAAGGCAGTTATTATGCAAGTTAGAAAAAAATAAATGCCAATATCTGTACCTCGGAAGGAATCAACACTATGTTCATTTTTAAAACTTTACAGGAGAGCAGTTTAAAATTTTTTTTCACCAGAAAGTATTATTGCTGCAGCTATTTATTGAGATATCGAAACAATATTTTAATAGAACCTTCTGTTTATTGTTATTTATATAATACATTTGTTATAATTAAAAACAAATGTGTTCCTGTGTTTTTTAACCCTTTTAACGGACATGGTGTTGTACCCATCTAATGAAGTTATTGTACTGTAAGAATTAGTATGGGGTATTCAATAAAAACTACAATCCTATTTGACTTTTACTGATAAAATTTATTTAACCATACAATTTACCTTTACAAATACAAATAATACATCTATGTATTTAACCAAAATGGCATTTTAGGTACAAACCACTCAGTCATCCTCAAGTAAGTCTCCTTCTGGATAGTCACTATTAGTATTACTAGTAGGTATGCTTTAAGTTTTGATAAAAATCATGGCAAAATGTAGGAACATATGGCAGTAATGCCAATAGATCGTTATACTTTTGTTGTGATATAAGTATTGGACTTTGTGATACCAGTTGCAAATCTTTTGGCAATGTAAGGTGTCGCTTTCGAAACCTAACGAGGTCAATCTCCTGGTTTTCGTCATGAAAATTACTTTTTAAAAACAGAGTTCCAATGCTGTTTTATTTAACTTGCAGTTAAACACAGTTTGACAGAAGAACTTGTTGTTTGTTAATGTCTCTTTTCTATTAATCAAAGGCGGATTTTAAGATGTTTTGACATCATACAAAGACCTTAAATTTTTAAAATCTTCTAGTTCCATATTATGTACGGTATATTTCATTGAGGTTTGTCTGACTAACTGCTGCCAGTCCCAGGGTGTGTAAATAGAAATGTTAAGTTTTTTCTCTTTCGCTCTATCAGCGCATGGACAGTGTTCGCCTCCATGTGGGTATTACTCTTTATTAGAAACTTCTGGATGATAATTTTTACATTTTAAACAAGTATTAATGCTAACATTTTTATTCTGGCCATAACATTTGTAAGACCATAGTATGATTTCTTCTATGTTACTGTCAGGAGTGACGGTATCTGCCCATTTTAGTAATGCAGATCTTATTTCATTTCCACTACGAATAGTTTATCAGGACTTTTGTCTATATCAGACTGATCTTCGTTATCAAAACTCAAGGCATCTCTAATAATATGCCCTTCATTTAAAACATCATTGCTTGGTGTATTATTTGATTCTAAAATTAAACAAGGCGTATAATATTGGTTGTAAAAGATTTAATAATATTGCTAGTCTAAGGTTGGTATCAAATCACTACATTACCCTTTTGAGGTTATGCTTTTTAATAATTTAAAAATAATGAACAAAAAGGTAGCTTACCTGTAAATGCAGTAGAAGAATTCGCAGAACTTTTTAGTAGGTACTTCAAGAATCTTTCTCCTACGAGAATTATGGTTCATTGTTCTTATTATTAGTAACAAACCACTGTAAACACACCATAAATGGCAAAAGTATTATTAGATCACTAACAGTCTACCTCTCATCATAGAGATATGCGCGGCGGTTATTCACATGCTTAGAGGGACAAAACATTAAGTCCACATGGTGTTTTATCCCTCTGAGTAAAAATGGGCTTCGTGTTATTTTAAAGGTCACTTTCTTTACCAGCAAATGGTTTAGGACCTAGTGCTCTATTCCTTTAAATAAAGTTATAAAAGTTAATTATTAGTCTGTAAAAGTGTCAAAATTGAAAAAATGGACATAGTGTTGTATTCCTCCTAGGTACAGATATAAAAACCTGTGGTTTGACAATTTTAAGTGATTATGGTGTTAAATTGTTTGGAACTGTAATAAAAATCTTCTCAGAATTGATTTTAGATGTATTTAGATACCCAGGAACAAAACACCACTTATTTGGCCTCATTATCGGTGATTAAATACTTAAAGAACTGGTCACACTTCATAAATACGTATACAAAACAAGTTGTCCATACGACTGCTGACGTCACACACCGTAGCCTCGCTGCGAGGAGTCGTTTTTCTAGCCTCCATCAGAATTGAAATTAAGAATTGATTTATCCGGAGGGACGACTGGAGAAAAATTCTTGGGGAGGCTAGGACCCACACAGGGTTGTAAAGCCAAAATGAATGAATTGATTTATCTTAAGAAATATATATTTTTAAACAATTTTATGTTTGCTATGTTTTTATATATGTTATAACCTATTGAATTTAACAATATTTAAAAATTAGTGAACATCCCTATTGTGATGTCATCTAAGAGTCAGCCTCGGATGTTGTCACGCAGTCTTGAGTGACGACCGGCGCTACTTTGATTCAGGGTCGAGAAGTAAAAAATCACCTACTGGCGACGCGACTCTTAATGACCAGGCATCGTGTAGAAATTTAGCGCTACTGGTCTACAAAAGTTACAACTTAGATACACAGTGAATGTCGGTACATGGAACGTGCAAGGTCTATAAACACACATTTGGAGAGGTTAAGGTTGCACCGGTTAAAGCGGTTAAGTATCTCGGAGTCTGGCTGCCGGAAGGACTGAGGTTCAGAGTACACATCCAAAAGACGGTGGACAAGGCGAAATTAAGTCTGGAGGCGTTGGTAATATTGGGGCCCATGTAGCACCAGAAGAAGCGTGCTAAATGAAGTTTTCCAGTCGCTGGTGATCTATGTTGCTCCCGTATGGTGTAGTGCACTGAACACTGCAAAATATGCCAAGCTGATGAAGACTTCGCAAAGATAAATGCTTCTTAGGGTATTTAGCGCCTACAGGAAGACGGCCTCAAATGAGGCTCTGTATGTCATTGTTGTGGTGATACCGATCGTCTTGCTGTGCAAAAAGCGAGCGAGGTTGTACGCAAGGAAGATGTGTGGAATATAGATGAGGAAATAAAAGAAAGAACGATAAAGGAGTGGTAGAGAGAATAAGCGAATGATAGCCAAAAGGCAAGGTGAATGAAGAGGCTTATTCCCCATCTGAGGAGGTGGTGGAAATGTAAGTTCAGGAAACTAGACTACTAACTGACGCAGTTTCTGACCGGACATGGTAGTTTTTGCACGTTCAAAAATAGGTAAGGGAAATCTGCCTCAGCGGCCTGTAGTATTTGTGGGGTGCCGGACGCTCGCGCCCACATTTTTAACTGCCAGAGATAGGCAGATGAGAGGGGAGACTTCAAGATGAGAATGGGTTTCAGGCTGAAGGAAAGAAACATGGTACTTAAATATAATGATAAAAGCAGAAAATGAATGGAATGGAGTACACTGTCTGATCTCTAAGATGATGAAGAAAAACAAGCAAGACGACAGAGGAGGAAAAACCAGGGATCTAAAACCTTGTTTGTTTTTTCTCGAGAGCCAAGAACCGGCTAATACCAAAATTAGTTTATGGCCTCACGAAAATATTTTCGTCCTTCATACGATAGGTATGGTTATTTGTAAGTTTTTCCTTAATATAATATAGTTATTCTTTTTTTAAGGTGACGGTTAATATATGGATCTGTTGTTTATTGAGTGGTCAGACCACTACTCTGGAACGATGTTTAAGGTTTTAGCCGGAATACAGTCAATCCAGCACTACCCTGGAGTCTTTTGATCTATATTTCTACTCGGCCGAAATATATCACGGTATCTTTCTATGTGACGTTAGATGTCTAAAAACGGTTTCTCCTACCGCTGCCTGCCAGAGTTCAATGGATACCTTCTTAGGCTCTTACTGGAACCTTACAGCTTTAAAGAAAAAAGATAGATATGTGTAGTAAAAAAAAAGGTAAAAATAAGAATAAGTATGTAAGAGGAAGTCTAGGGGTGACACTCGTTGATGCCAAAATAAAAGAGCATAGGTTAAGATGGTTCTGAAATGTCCAAAGTCGATACTTTAATCATACAATACGAAAAAATAGGAGGAGAAGAAGAGAAAAATTAAAGAATTCGTAAATAGTGTGGCGCAAGATGGAAATTCGAGGAGCAATGTAATAAGGAAAATCGACCCCACATAAGGATGAAGGCAAATAAAATGATGATACTTTAATAATAAATAAGTTGTGGTTTTCACATCATAGCTGTGACATTGTATGTCGTCGGATTAAAATTTTTCAAAATATTTTGTTACGTTTCACTTTTGTGAACATTTCAGTCTCTACAACCAATAACGTAATTAAAAAAATGAAGTACTCAATTTTAAAAATAATTTATTTAGACAAAATTTATTTAGACAAAGAAAAAATGATCATATTTAGATTACAAAAACTTGACTAGATTTTTTTATTATTTTGCAACACGTTGGATGGTCCACTGCTGCTGTTGCTGCTGCTGTTGTAGTTGATTCAATAGTTGCTGTTGTTGCTGTTGTCTCAGCTGCCAATCTTGGTAGTCCTGTAGGTCTCCTGTTAAAACGTCAGTTGTATATTACATTTGATAAATTAAGAGATTTCTAGTAATAACTGGATAAAATAAGTACTTTAGACAAAAATTCTGTACGTATTATATTTTCAAGGTATTTAAGTGTTAAAGATGTTGGTCAAAAAAGTAATATAACATATAAAAAATTAATTTAAATTACCCTTACCATCATGGCTTATGAGAATATTGCCGGGATTTCCGTTAGAAAGTTGTCTGATCACAAGATTACCATTGCTGTCTCTTTCGTAAACAATATTATTACTTAAACTACCAGGGTTTCTAATTACGAGATTTCCGTTACTGTCTCTCTCGTAGATAACATTGACGTTGTTGTTGTTGCTTTGTGTGATTTTGGAGGGATCGTAGAAAACAATTTGTCCTGTTCTGTCATCCCAGTAGTTACCGCTATTTGGTTGTTCTTGCCTGTGTTGGATCTCGTTGTCGTCGTTTTTGCCTTCGACATAAATTTGTCCATTGTCTAAGTATTTTCTGACCAAGACGGAGTTGGAACCGACGTACTGACGTTGTAGGGTGTATTGACGGCCTCTGCTGTCTCTGTAACAATAAAAAAATGATTAGTAAAAAACTATGAATGAAGACTTCTTTTAATATACATTTAATAGCATTCAAAACATTTGACTAGGATAATTTGATAACTACATAGCTTTAATACTGTGCAATGGCGCGATAAATAACCGTCAAGTAACAAATTCAGCTGTTATTTTCTACCTTTAGAGAAATGAAAATTATTTTAAATTCTCTTTTATTAAATTTTACAATAATTAAATAATTTGTTGATCAAGATGTGTTACAATTTATTTCAAATTTTACGAAAAACTACAATAAAAAATACTTTTAATATTTTCGTAGAATATTTTGGTCAGATCATACATTTCCTACAGATTAATTCTTAGATTGGAAGAGTAAAGGCTAGGAGCGCCTTTAAATATTTGGAACACTTCGACTAAAGGTACATTCCTACAGAGTGCTAAGGTATGTCCGAATACCTTAAGATATAATAATACCCCAACACCGAAATTATAGCTGAAGATTGGTAACCTGCACTGGGAAATATTTTTTATTTATTTAAAATTTACAAGATTTGTCAGCCGAAACTCATGAAAAAAGACGAAGGCTAGTTAAATGGTCTAAATGGTGTGCAAGAGGCCTGAAATCTTCAATAGACTAAGTCATTGTAAATAAAAAAAACTAAGCTCACTAGTGCAAACCAAGAGATTTTACAAAGAGAACTACATTAAAGAAAAAGGGAAAAAGCGAACAAAAAATATGACGAACCCAACAAAGAGTTATTTAAGGTATATTTTTTAAGGTATAAAGGATTTATATTAACAGGGACTGCAACAACATCTTCAAAACCATATAACTGAAAATAATATAAATTTAGATTGGTCAGACATAAAAAAATGTAATAAAAAAAAGCAATTGAAGCAAAAAAAAACAACAAATTGATAGGAAAAAAATATCTTGAGAATCTGGAATTCAGAAATAGAAACTGCAATTAAATAAAAACAACACACAAGAAACAAGACTAAAATATGTAGAAAAACAAACAAAGCCAAAACTATCGTAATTAAAGCAAATCAAGAATCGTGGAATAAGGTAACAATAAATATTGAAAATGATATAAGGTAACTGTACTATTTACCGACCATCATCTATTACCGACCGCAGTGAATTTTTTCAGTATTAGACGCATTATGAAAAGTCCATATAACTATTGAAACTTTTAACAGTTTCTTTTTATAAAACATAGATATGGCAACATTACAAATATAATCCAGCCGCTGACTAATGTCGAATTTGACAAATTTTAACGGATTTCGCAGTGGTGTTGCAAGACTCCATAAGGCAGGTTATAAGAATCATTGTGCATGTGTGTTGGCATAATTAAGCATTTGTTAATATATCAAGGTTATACCTAATTCGTTTTACAAATTCCCATCTGTCAACAAACTCACGTAAAAGCCAAACAGGGTCGTACGGAGGTATATTATATACTACTACTACTATTTACAGCGTTCTCCGACGCCTTCCGACTCCTAACCGCCATTCTTCTCTATTCAGCCATAGGCCTGGAGGGATTTCTCTTTCCTCTAGTTCTTTTTCAATTCCCTCTCTCCAGCTTTTTCTCGGCCTTCCTCTTTTCCTTCTCCCTTGTGGTATCCACGTCAAAATCTGTTTTGGAGTCGTGTCATCTGGCATTCTCTGTACATGGCCGTACCATATTAACTGTTTTGTTTTTGTGTCATCAACTATTGTATGCTTGACTCCCATCATTTCACGTATTCTCTCATTTGGTATCCGATCTCTTCTTGATTTTCCTGCTGCTCTTCTCCAGAAGTCCATTTCTGTTGCTAGTAACAGTTTCTTTGTTCTTTGTTTCATTTGCCAAACTTCGCTGCCATATGTGATTACACTTTTAAGTATGGTGTTGTATATGAGTTGTTTGTTCGCTTTAGATATTGTTTGGTCCCACAGAATTCCGTTCATCATGGATATGGCTTTTCTACCCTGTAGGGTAGGTATATTATATGATTTTTAAAAATATTTACTTTTGAAACTATTAGTGTAAGAATTTCTTGAAAGTTAATCACTGTGAGCAGAATTTAATGTTCCATTGAAAGAAAATGTGCTAAAATAAAATATTCATTAACTGAGAGATACATACATATTTAATAACCTCTTGACGAATGAGAGGGCGAATATCAACACGTGCTTATGTTTACAGATGGGAATTTGCTAAATGAATAAACTTTAGTATTGAATTTTTATAACAAGAAATAGCACAGAACCACGTTATTTTAAAGATTTAATGTGTTCATTGGATAATTATTTTCTCCAATTAAAATTTATTTACAATTAAAGAACGGTCGGTAAAAGATGCTTTAAAACTCAAAATCATTCCTTTACCGACCGGGCGGTCGGAAATGAAGGGAATGTAGTCATTGAAAATTGTGAAATTTTAAAAATAATTCAGCATACAATTATTCATAATATATTTTTTTTCTTAAAGGTAATAAACCAACGATTCACTTGAGCATTTACCGACCGACTAGATTGTAATTTTCAATTAAAAGAAGTAATATGAAAGTTGAATAAAATTGTATTTTATTGGAAGAATTACTTCAAACAGAATAATATATTAAGTGCCATATTTCCAAAAGTCTGTTGTTGAATGGGAAACGATAGTCATATTCATGGTACTTAATTGTTTTAAAAGTGAATGAAATATATGAATTTTAAAATATTCAAAAGTAGTCTCCTAAAATAATATTTTTTTCACGGTCGGTGATAGAGTACAAAAAATATATATTGTGACCTTTTACCGACCGAGATTATTATGAACGTTTTCTTTCCAGATTCAAGAAAAACTTGAAAGAAAAAACTTGAGCTATGTCTGAAAAAAGATTAAACTATACCAATGAAATTCTTCAGCAAGCATTGGATTCAATTCGAGATGGAATGTCGTTTGTAAAAGCATCCAGAGAATTCAAAATTCGAAAAAGCACCCTATGTGTTGGGGTGTGTTGCAGAGAACTAGTTCGCCGTTTAGAATTAGCAAATAAATTTAAAGACGGAATTCCAGGTCGTCATTGGTACGAAAATTTTTTCGCCAACTCTCTCATCGAGTATGTCACAATCTGACCAAACTTTGGGCAAATATAACAGAAAAAGTGTAGGAGGTTGGTTTCATAGAGTTTCAGACTATTTAAAAACAAATAATTTAAAGGAAGTTCTATCAGATCCAAAAAGAATTTTTAATTGCGACGAATCAGCTTTTTTTTTTTCACCAAAAAAAAAATGTGTAATCGTAAGAAAATGTTCGAAAAATTTTTATACCAAAATCACTAATGACTAAGGTACTTTTGACAGTTTCGGCAGAAGGACAAGTTGTGAAACCTATTGTTCTTTTTCCCTATAAAAGAGTACCAGCCAGTATTCATTTGAAAATGACTCTGGGCTGGGGTATTGGCCATTCAGACTTCGGGTGAATGACTGGAGAATATTTTTATTAATTTATTACGAATGTATTCTATAAAAAATGGATTGCTGAAAAAATCGTTCCTTTACCTGTTGTGCTTTTTCTAGATGGCCATTATTCACATTTAACGCTTCATCTAACTGAGTTCTGCAAAAGCAAAGGTATTATACTAATTGCTCTTCTACCTAACTCCACACATCTATTGCAACCACTAGATGTTGCTATTTTTAGGCCTCTTAAACTTTCCTGGAAAAACAGGATCCATAATTGTCGTATTAAGAATAATAGCAAAAAACTAAAACGGAGGATTTTGCAGAGGAAGAATATGCTGTTTATTTATGAAGGAGATTACTTTCCTGGAGTAAGTCTTGGCTTTGACGGTGCGGGACTAGAAGTGAACACTATGATATGAAGTGGTTCACATTGGAAATGGCCTGAGAAAGAGGCTATTTTATCATATTCAGAAAATGAAATATTTAAAAAAATTAATCCTCTCAAAACCGTGAATACAAGGAGCAGCAATGCAATTCCGGAGATGGATGGAAAAAATATAATAATAAAAAAATTTAATGATTTCATATATATACAGGGTGAGTCATGAGGAACTTTACATACTTCTACCATATGTAGAGTCCCTCAGGGAGCATATCATGTTGCCACTAAAAAATGTCAACTCCTCTTCTTTATTAATTAACAGGGTGATTTGTGTAATTGACCATTTATTTCATTTTACTGTAGTGTTTATAAGGTTCATTTGATTTTTTTAATTTTTGCATGATACAGTACACTACTATCAAGCATTCGACTGGTATTAGCTAAACTAAAAAATTCCAGGACAGGCTTTGGAAAAATTAATTTAGGGATTCGTATTAAATATTACACCCTGTATATATATTTTTTTTTAAAATGCAATAAGTGATTTTCAAACTACATAAATAGCCAATGAAAACGACATATGCGACAATGTTGTCGCACTTTTATTAAATTTTTAGTGAACGATCAAATCTTACCAAAAATAAAACAACCATAATGAAGTATCAAATTATAAGGTAATTAATTTAAACAAATGTTATAAATTTCAAACATTTTAATTGAAATGATAAACTGAGTCACTGCACAACAAAAAACAGTAACTACTAACAATAACGAAGAACAATTTAAAAAAAAAACTAAAAATATGTACATAGTTATGATAAACCCATAAATTAGAACTGGAAAAGATACAATAATGGTAACAAAATAAAAATAATTCAAAATAGATTTTTGAAATCGAACCCTGCAGCCTGTACACATTGTTGTTGCCCAATTGTTAATTGATGTATTGAATTACGGATACTCTGGGGATCGTTTCTAATAGTATTACAACAATGTATAATTCTATCAATTAATTGTTGTCGGTTATTAATATTCACTGCGTAAACTAGTTGCTTCAATCGTCCCCAAATATGGTAATCAACGGGATTGAAATCAGGGGATCTTGAAGGCCACGAAATATTACCTGCACGTCCTATCCACCTGTTGCCATAAACATTATTGAGATGTTGTCTCACTGCCAGTAAAAAGTGTGGGGGTGCCCCATCATGCTGAAAATACATCCCTCGGATAGCAACGTTCGCGTTGGCAAGCAAATTCGGCAAAATATTTTGTAGTTCAAATAGACCTGCCCTGTTAAAGGACCATCAAAAAAGTGAGGACCTACTAATTGGTTATTTATGACACCAATCCACACGTTAACCGAAAACCTTAACTGAGAACGACGTTCTCGAATAGCATGGGGATTTTCTTCTGCCCACACATGTGAATTTCGTGAAATATTTATCCCGTCTCTGGTAAATTGGGCTTCATCTATAAATAGTGTCCTGTATAGCGTTGGTCGATTATTGTTAATCCATCTACAAAATTCCAACCTATCGATCTCATCTCCAGCATGTAGTCGCTGAACCATTTGAATGTGATATGGGTATAGATTATTTTTTTGTAAGACTCTACTTACTTTTGATTGAGTAACATTGAGTTCTCGACTTACTTGTCTAGTGCTTATTGTAGGGTTCATAGTAACGGCGTCCATAATGTCATCTTCCTGCGCTTCATCTACATGTCGCTCTGTTGTTCCACTAGGAAAAATGCCATTTTCTCACAAATAATTAAAAACTGACCCAAATGCTGGATGACTGGGAGTTCGACGATTAGGAAATCTCCTGCGATATTCTCTACTAGCAGCCCTACGATTCCCATTACAGAATCCATAAACAAATATTATGTCTGCATATTCTGTGGTCGAAAACTGATGTGGCATTTTGAACGAAAGTAACAAAAGCTCTACCAAAACTAACACAATGTACTTAACGTAGATATGACAGAAGAAATATGTATTCTTGTACACATAAATAACAATTGATAATGACAATAATGACAATGGGTATAAAATATCAAGAAACGTCAAACGGTCAACGCCAACCTTCATTTTAAACTTTTTTAGATTTATTTTTATTTAGTACAGTTGATGCAATGTATTATTATTTGACATAAAATTTTAATCATTTACAATCAACAAAAACTAACACATACAAGAGGTTTGACTTTTTAATCAATTTAATTTATTATTTATCGAAAATAATGCCCCAATACGATCTATGAGTAAAAATTTAAAATTGAAAAACAATTGATTCTATCGTAGAGATAATACAAAGTGACAGTAAAGATGTTAATTTTCTACGTATTAGATTATGTTGTAGGAACTCATCTTAATTAAGTAGTTTGAAAATCACTTATTGCATTTTAAAAAAAAAATATACAGGGTGTAATATTTAATACGAATCCCTAAATTAATTTTTCCAAAGCCAGTCCTGGAATTTTTTGGTTTAGCTAATACCAGTCGAATGCTTGATAGTAGTGTACTGTATCATGCAAAAATTAAAAAAATCAAATGAGCCGTATAAACACTACAGTAAAATGAAATAAATGGTCAATTACACAAATCACCCTGTTAATTAATAAAGAAGAGGAGTTGACATTTTTTAGTGGCCACATGATATGCTCCCTGAGGGACTCTACATATGGTACAAGTATGTAAAGTTCCTCATGACTCACCCTGTATATACCCGGTATTTAGGCGTTCGACGCCCTTCCGGTAGGGATCTATGGAGGAGTATCACCTAGATATGATTTCATACCAAAGTTAAATCTATTATACGTGGCCAATATATTATGTAACTTTTTATTTGTTGTGTTATGAATTTATATTTTTTTAAATATTAAAAGCTTCATCTGCGTTTGTTTTTTCAATTTAGCCATTAGATATGATTATTTTTAGATAAATAAGTTAATATAATGTTCCAAGAAGGTGGCTGATAGGACTGAAATGTCCGGCAATTAGGTGCTTGTGGTCGGTAATAGCAAAAAAATTGGTTGGTGATAAGTGAGTTTTTTTCAAGCCGGTCGGTATAGGGAGCATTTTAATAAAATTGTACATAATTATTAAAACAAACATTTAAAAAAAATTTAACTGTGATCATATTATTTTTTTTATATTACTAGCTGAATCGACTAGATTAAAACTTATCTTTAAAAATTATGCAAAGAAAAATAAAAACGTATTCTTCTAATTATTGAATCTGCTTTTAAGGAAAACCTTAAGTGGTCGGTAAAAGGTACAGTTACCTTACATGGGAGAAAAGATGTAGCTTATAAACTAACTAATGCGAAAATTACAAACAAGAAAGAGATTCTGCACGCATACACATAATAGAAGTAGACACCGTAAAAAAATTCGAAGATGAACCAAGTTTAAATACTACAATAGACTCAAATTTCAGTGAGAGTCCTTAGACCTGATAACTTTAGTAGAAGAACCACAAGACGCTCTCAAACAAATGAAAAACCGAAGGGTAGCTGGCCAAGATTTAATAAATTTATAATATAGGGATGCTCAATACTTGATTTTAGAATCTTATACTTATTAAACAAGTGTTGTAAACAGAAAAATGTATGACATGAATAGAAAAAACTACTCTGGATCTTTGTTCGACTAGTCAATGTTTGGAAATATATATTTTCTTTTTTTGATTATACCTAAATATTTTACACTTATAGATTGCGAAATTTCATTATTCTGAAAATAAATTTTGGATATGGCATTTGAAGAGAGTAAACTTTACTTGGACTGTCTCGTTTCCATTGATTTTTATTCTGCATTTATGGAACCATGTCTCAAGATTTTCTGTGTTACTGTTTAGAATGTTTAAGGCGATTGTTGGATCACCATTCAAAGCTACTAAGGCGGTATCATTGGTAAAAGTTGCCGAATATCAGAATATATACGGACATTGGCGATGTCTATTATTGACCCTTATTCTGAATTGTTTATCAGTAATGTCAGATCAATAGTTTCAGATTATTTTAGAGTTTATTATAATTAGAGAGGGGTTAGAAGTGCCCGACACGAGAGAGGCTTTGCTAATTCTAAACATACTCACACAGCGATAATTAAGTGTTTTACGAATAATAGAAAGACTACATATAAAGAAAAACCAAAGAAAACTCAGGCACGTTTTTAAACATGAAAGGATCACAACTCACTATCCACTCTAACTAATTGAAGCTACAAATGATTTTGCATATCTTATTAATTATCTGACATAGAAAAGGTTAAGAAAAACATTAGACACTACGGTTGGGGCTACAAAAGATAAAATAACTTGAAATATTCTATGAAATGAAAAAACACCAGAAAAGAAATAAGGAAACAAGGGAGTCGATAATACTCTCAAAAAATTAACATATATAGAAAAAGATTGGGAAAGGAGAACGTGGCAAATGGGTTGGAAAATATGGTCTCGGCCAAAGAAATGAAAGAGGCAATCGGCTGTTGCAATTTTGTCAGGAAAATAATTTTATAATTAAAAACACATTTTATCAACTACCAAGAAGACGAGTATACACATGGAAATCTCCTGAAGACACTAATAACCGTACTATACGAAATCAGATAGATTATATAACCATAAACAACAGATATAAAAACACAATCGAATCTGTGAAAACGTATCCAGGAGCAGATATAGGGTCAGACACAATCCAGTAGTGGCACAATTCCAAATAAAACTTAAAAGAGTACAAACACCTAAGCCCAAACAAGTAATAGATATCAATCGTTTAAATGATGAAACAATTAAACATCAGGTAGAAACAAGCATTCAGGCAAATCTTGAAAAACTTGAAAAGACAGAAAAGATACCACAACTAAACATTAATAAACACTGGGCCATTATTAAAAAGAAGGTGCTGGAGCCCGCTAAAACTATTCTGAAGAGAGAAAAACCAAACAAACAGAAAGAATGGATAAGTGACGAAATTTTGTTATTGACGAATTCTTGAAGACTATCGAAAGGCAAAAATAAAAAACAGTATATGCAAATTAACACAGAGATCAAAAGAAAAATCCGCGACGCTAAAAAACAATGATTACTAGACAAATGTAAGGAGATTGAAAACTTGGAAGCCAAATATGATTCACAAGAAAGTTAAAGAAATGATCAACAATAGAAACAGGAAGCAGACAGTACTTATAGACCAACAAAGGAACATGATAATGGTAACAGAGGAGAAACTAAAACATTGGCAGACATACATAGAAGAACTGTTTGACGATCCAAGGCAGCCTTCTTGTGATAATTTTCCAGAGGAGACAGGTCTAGAAATAAGCAAAGAAGAAGTAATGCAAGCGGTGAAGTCATCAAAGAATAGCAAAGCTCGAGAACCAGACGAGCTACCAGCGGATATACTAAAGTTGATAGACGAAGATCGAATCCATTTGTCAGTAGACTTATTTAACAAGATTTATGAAAACAGTATAATTCCTGAAGAATGGCTAAGATCAATCTTTGTCCCTTTTCCCAAGAAGGCACATGCTAAGCAGTGATCATCGCAGGATCAGTCTGATGAGCCATACCTTAAAAATATTCCTCAAAATAATTCACAATAGAATTTACAGAAAATTGGAAGAAGATATCGGAGAAACTCAGTTTGGATTCCGGGAGGGATATGGAACTCGCGAAGCATTATTTGTCTTTAACATTCTGATACAGAGGTGTTTGGATGTGAACTAAGATGTATTTGCTTGTTTCATTGATTACAACAAGGCGTCTGATAACGTCAAGCATGACCAACTTTTAGAGATCTTGGAAGCTAAACAGTTAGACACTCGCGATATAAGAATAATATCTACTCTGTATTATAATCAGAAAGCAGTCGCACGCATCGAAAATAGCACAACAAATGAAATTCTAATTAAAAAAGGAGTTAGACAAGGATGTGTGCTGTCACCAATGCTATTTAATCTCTATTCGGAAGAAATTATGAAGAAAGCATTTGAGGAAGAAGAGATTGGTATAAAAGTTAACGTCCAACCAAATAATAATATTAGATGCGCAGATGATACGGTTTTAATGGCGGAGACAGCAGAAGAACTGCAAGCCATTTTAAACAAGGTAGTCACAGCTAGTGAAGAGAAAGGGTTAACAATCAACGTCAAGAAGACGAAATTTATGATTATTTCAAAAAAACAAAGATTGAATGCAAACCTGTACATTCACAATAACGAAATCGAACGGGTGCACAAATATAAATATTTGGGAACAAGCGTTAATAACAACAATGACATCACGGAAGAAATAAAAACTAGAATTGGAAAGGCTCGAACTGCTTTTGTTAATATGAAGGACATTCTGGGAAGTCATGACAATAACTTAAACCTGAAAATGAGATTGGTTAGATGCTACATCTTCTTGATACTGCTGTACGAAGTAGAGACTTGGACTTTAAACAAGAGCAATACCAATAAACTAGAGGCCTTCGAAATGTAGATATACAGAAGAATTTTGAAAATACCTTGGACAGACAAAATAACAAATAGTGTAGTTCTTCGAAGAACTAACAAAGAACGGGAGCTGTTGATCACCATCAAGAGAAGAAAGTTGGAATATCTTGGTCATGTGATGAGAGAAAAAAAGTACCTATTGCTCCAGTTAATTATCCAAGGAAAGATTCAGGGCAAACGAAGCGTGGGGAGACGAAGTATATCTTGGCTGCGCAATTTAAGAGACTGGTTCCAGTGTACATCTAACCAATTATTTAGAGCAACAGCTTCAGAGATACGAATAGCAATGATGATTGCCAAACTCCGTAGCGGAGAGGGCACTTGAAGAAGAAGAAGATAGAAAAAGAAATAATAAAATCGACCAGATAAATAAGAAGAGCCAGCTGATGGTTTAGTTTTAGGTTTGTTTCTTTGCTTGGTTTTACACAGTTCATTCTAGAATTTTTATTATAAGCTGTATCTATACCGGATTTATTTTAAAGTATTTGAAAAGTTTTTAGTACTTAAAAACAGAGGAAAAAAGATTAAAATATTTTACCCTAATTACATGTATTTGACAAAAAAGAAATGATGCACATAAATAATATAAAAAGTTTTGAAAAAATGACTGGCAAACTTTTAAACAATGAGTTTTAAAGAAAACTAGTGAAAGTAGCTGGGATAATAATAACAATCAATAAAATAAACATAAGTAGTTGCAAAAAATGACATTTCTGCAGAAGAATGTGCATGTTATAATGGTGCAAAAACTACGAAAGACGACTCACGATTCTTAGATAATTTTCTTTAAGGTCTCATAAGACAAACTATGATATTTATACTTATTAAAACTATACACAGACCTATTAAGGTAAAAAAGTAAAACATTTGTCAATCATTGAAAATTTTCTAAATTAAATTACCGAATTAGATTAGATTCGCAGAATAAAAAACAAATTCTATAACAACTCTTTGCGATATTTAAGATTTCTTTCCCCAAATTTTCGCATAATTACAAAAATGGATTCTACTCTCTAAATTTTACCTGTAAACTTCGTGTTGGTGTTGGTCGATAGCGTGTCCATCAAGAAGATCACCATGAACATTTAGTTTTTGTCCTAAAACGTCAGCATCTCCTGAAAGGTGAGCACCTACACCTTCTGAACCGACACCTATAGCTCCATCAAGACCAACTTTGTTACCTAGAAGGTTAGCTTCAGCATCAGCATTAACGCTTACAAGATTGTCAATGCCGAGGGCGTTGCCGACTGTGCTTATGATACTGCCTTTTCCGAAGAGAAGGCCTCCATAGGCAGAACCTACGGTAACTAGGAGGAGTGTCTGAAATAGAAAAGTTATGCTGTAATATCAGTAAAGCAATAGAATTTTGTTATTGACACAATAATCTTCTGAGTAATTGTATATGTAAGCGGACAGCAAAATTAAAATTTTTAAAACCAGTACCAGACCCATAATTACCTATTCAATATAATCACGGTAAGACACCAATAAATCCGAAAGCATACTACTTACAACTTAAATAAAGATACTAAGAGTCATATCAGTAAAAACAAAAGGAGACAGAATAAGAAACATTGTCAGGGAACAATGCGGCGAACAAGATGTGTGTAAATACCTAGGCATCACATTATTTAGCTACGGAAAGCTCAAAATAGCTGCGAAGAGAGCCGCAGGTTGCCTGAATGAAACAATATGGAGAAATATAAATATCGAAAAGGAATGAAAGACAGAATTTATAAAATAGTCATCAGACCAATAATGACATACGCGACAGAAACACGATCTAACACAGATAGGACAAAAAGGATGTTAGAAACAGCAGAGGTAAAAACACTTAGAAAAATTGATGGCAAAACACTATGGGTAGAGCTAGAAGTTTAGATATACAACATAGATGTTGTAGAGTTCTCCTCCATCAAGCACAGAGCAAGAAATAAAAGAGTAGAATGGAACAATAATATAAACGGAATGACAACAAATAGGGTATTAAAGATAGCAAGAGACGGTTTTCCAATAGAAAGACGATGAGTAGGAAGACCACCAAAAAGCTGGAACGACAAACTATTAATGGCAAATTGAAAAACAGACAGAGTCATGTCTACATTAAAAGAAGAAGAAAAAAAGAAGCAGAAACAGAAGAATAAATTTAAATCTGCGCTGAGACTGAGGTTTGTTGAATTTTAAATATTTGTTGTGCTGTACGGTGTAGAAACATAGGCCTTAAAAGCGCAAATAGCTAAGAAGATCAAAACCTTTAAACTTTGGATATACCAGGGAATTCTAACAATTTCATGGACAACCAGGGTCACCAACAAGTAAGTGCTGAGAAGGATGGGTCTAGATAAAAACTAGTTAAGAAAAATAAAAGCATGTAAGATCATATATATTGTACACATACTGCGAAATGAAATATAAAGTATCTATATTGAAGGCGATCATTCAAGGTAAAGTAGGAGGGAAAAAGGGAATGAGTGGAAAAAAAGTGATGGCTGCCAAATATTTGGGGCATTACACACATGTATATAGAAGAATTATTTCGCGTTGCTAAGGACAGAAAAACCTTTAGACCGTGGTCGTCAATGTCCGTTAAGAAAAGTAAAGATGAAAGCAAATAGGAGATAAAGAGAAGCAACAGAACAAGTAACAGCAAAAACATTATTTTGACCAGGACATTAAGAGAGAGATTGCATAAAAAGTTAACAAAAAACGCAGAAAAAAAATAAATGCATACAAAGCAGAATTTAGGAGTATATAAGAATATTTAGACCAGGCTGAAAGAACATATAATACACTAGACTTTGTAACTAGAAATGATGTTGGAGATGATATTTTGGAATTGGCAACTGCTTTACATTTGACGATTGTTAACTTATTTTTTTTTAAAGAACGAAAGTAAACTTATCACACAAACGTAGACAAAATCAGTCTTAAATAGACTATTTCATGACAAGAAAGAAAGATATACGTGAATGTATTGACTTCAAGGTAATAATTGGTTAGACTGTGAGCTCATCTACATATTTCTTGGTATTATCCTAAAAAACAAATTTGAAAATAAGGAGACTTGACGATGGAGAAATAGAGGGCAAGAAAACCATTAAAGGAATTTAATGAAAGAGTGGCACAAAAATAACTCTGACACAGATAGATACAACGATATAATTGTCTATAATAAAACAAAAAAATTATAGTTTGTGGTTAAATTGTGTTACCAATGTAATACAAATTCAAGTTACACAATTTTTAAAGTGCAAAATAAAATAAAAATATATTCGTATACATGAAAATATCAAAGAATACTGTAACCAATATGTACCAACAAATGTCACTTACCAACAGTTTAATATTCATAATGGAAATGTACTCTAGTACTGGGCAAAATGAAATATTTTAGCCTTATATAGATCAAGTCCTGGTTATCGATTAAGGTCATGAGTGGGCATCTTTGAAATCAATGTTTTTGATATTGTCCACCCTATCATTTTACGATCAGAGATATTAGTTTTAAGAAACTTATCGATTTACCGGTATCGATGAAGTTGTAGGTGTATTTTTGGCAAGACAAATACATTTCATGATAAGTTTTAGCGGTTACTTTGTAGGAAAGTTTTCTCTCGATAAAACTAAAAATAGTGATAAACAAAATCTATATGAATAAATTAGGTACCACTTAAGAATATATATATATATATATATATATATATATATATATATATATATATATATATATATATATATATATATATGTTTATATATATATATGTAAAGAAAAACTATTGTTTTGTTTTCCTTTAATAATATTTCTATTTATATTCTCATTTTGTTACGCCACTGTCAAAACATTAAGTTCTTCTTTTTGTTTTTATGTTAGACATACTTGTGAGGTGTTTTGACAGTGACAATTCATTAATCTACAATTGTCAATTGTCTGGCCATTATTACTTTTGCCTGTAATTTGTAAAATTAGAATATAAGCTTTAAATGTTGTTTCTTTTTTACAGGTAATGTATTTGTTAATAATTAATATTGTACAGAAAATAATAAAGTTTACTTTTTTACAGAGAAACGCAGTTGAGTTTATATTAAAGTTTGCTGATAAAAAACCTTACAAAACAACATTTTTGCTAACAGAAAAAGGTATAATAATTTTTAATTATCAAAATGGCAAAACTGAGATTTGAATTTACTGTTAAATCATTGCAAACAGATACTAAAACAAATTATTAGCATAACCACAATTGAGAATGAAGAAAATGAAATTTTTGCAATGCCCCATGATATGCAAAATATTTCCTATCATGAAAAAATCCAGACGACAGCAGCTTTTCAGAAAGTAAAAAGGGCTCTAACAAAACGGGGTACTACAAGAAAAGTTTGGATTGCAGATGAAAATATTTTAAAAGTTTATATGGATAAAGATGGGAATATACAATTTAATGATTTTCTTTTAGAACAACAAGATATTCAAAGGAAAGAATCTCTAACATCCACAACTGGTATTCCACTAGATGCATTAGAACAGATCTTGGAGAGAGTTACAAAATCAAATGAAAAACAATGTATTGAATCCTTTAATAAAAACAAAGTATCCGAAAAATTTGTGATAGAAAAATTTACAGGTAAAAATGTGAACGTTTTACAATGGATGGAAACATTTGAAAATGAGTGCACAAGATTACAAATAGAACAAAATACAGAAAAAATTGAACTTCTAAGATTATTTTTAGAAGGATCATGTGTGGATTGGTATAGGTCAATGCTTATAAAATATTCAATAAATTCTAATTGGGATGAATGGAAAAACAAATTTTGTGACACATATGCAGACAAAGGGTGGACTCCAGTGAGGTATGCTTTTCAGTTCAAATACAAAAATGGTTCCTTATTAGAATATGCTCTTAAAAAGGAAAGACTCATACTACAAATAAACAAATCATTAGATAAAAAAAGTATGATTGATTTAATAGCTATTGGACTTCCAATTGATAGAATTGATCGAGACACTTTGAAAGAAACGGAAGATCTCTTTAATGAAATTAGAGGTTTAGAACACTTAATTAAAATTAAGACTTCAAAAACAAACGAAAAATGTTACTTTGAGAAAAAACAAGCCTGCAAAATTTGTGAAAAAGAAGGAAAAGGTTTACGCTACCACCTGGAATCAAGTTGCTGGTTCAGAAGCAAAAGTGATATTTCGAAAAATCAGCAGGTAAGAACTGTCAACAACCATAAATTAGAAATAGAATTAAATGAAACAAATCCAAAAAACTGTTAATACCACCACTAATTCGAATCAAGTTACTATTGAATGACACTTTAGAGATTTATGGAGTATATGATTCAGGAGCAAATGTGTCATTGATTAATGCAAAATTATTACAGATAAAAGCACATAATAGAGGTGACCTTCAAATAGTAAACTTGAGGACAATTAATGGTGTTAAAAAAACAAATGGTATAGTAACACTTAAGATAAAAATCTATGATATTGAAAAAGAAATGGATGTATTTATTGTAGATAATGAAAATTTCAATTATGATTTTTTAGTTGGGTTAGATTGTATTAAGAATTTCAGATTAATTCAAAATGAAGATCTAAGAATCACACAATACAACAACACTAAAGAATTTGAAAATTTGTCAATTATTGATAATATGAGTATTCCTGAGTTTCCAGGTAACATATATTTAAATGCATCTAAAAAAAATATTAGTGATATATACAAATATGAAATAAATTTTAATGAGAGTATAAATACTGACAATTTTGAAATAGCAATTAACCATTTAGATTTAAATCAGCAATCAGAAATTAAACAACTGATTAATAAATATAAATCAGCATTTGCTAAAGACAAATATGATGTAGGTACTATAAGAGAGTATGAAGCTCATATTGACTTAATTGTAGATAAATACTGCTCCAAACGTCCATATAGATGTACCATTGAAGATAGAAAGGAGATAGAAAGTCAGATAGCAGAACTTTTAAAGAATAATTTAATTGAAGAGTCATATAGTCCATTTGCGGCTCCAGTGACACTAGCATACAAAAAAGGAGAGGACAAAAAGACAAGACTGTGCATAGATTTCAGGGAACTAAATAAAATCGATTTACATAGGAAGGAAATTGATTTAAACATTGGGGATTTAGTATATGTGGAGAACGGTAACCGCCTAAATAGAAAGAAGTTAGATGAATTAAGGATTGGACCATACAAAATATTAAAGAAGATTTCCAATTCAATCTATGAAATTGATACTGGGCATAGGAAAACAGAATCAAACTTCTTTCATATCACTAAGCTTACTCCAGTATTGAAAACAAATATTTAGTGAACGTTCAATATTTGTTTTAAAATATCTTCTCCAAGGGGGGGAGATGTAAAGAAAACCTATTGTTTTGTTTTCCTTTAATAATATTTCTATTTATATTCTCATTTTGTTACGCCACTGTCAAAACATTAAGTTCTTCTTTTTGTTTTTATGTTAGACATACTTGTGAGGTGTTTTGACAGTGACAATTCATTAATCTACAATTGTCAATTGTCTGGCCATTATTACTTTTGCCTGTAATTTGTAAAATTAGAATATAAGCTTTAAATGTTGTTTCTTTTTTACAGGTAATGTATTTGTTAATAATTAATATTGTACAGAAAATAATAAAGTTTACTTTTTTACAGAGAAACGCAGTTGAGTTTATTTTAAAGTTTGCTGATAAAAAACCTTACATATATATATATATATATATATATATATATATATATATATATATATATATATATATATATATATATAAATATATATAGTTATATATATTATATCACAAAAAATTCGATCTCCTCCTATTTTATATAGAAGAAGACACATTTTCGGAGATGCCTCTTATAGATTATGCATAATAAGAGGGAATAATAAAGTAAATAAGAAACACAAATGCGAATTATTTATTTAATTAAATCATATGGCATTATTTGAAAATTAAAAAAAACAAATAGAAACTTACATTGTTGATAAAAAAGATAACCTCCTTGTCAGAGCCTAAATTCATCTTCACATTGTGGCACTCATATTTTGAACATGAAGTTGATCCAATTCGTATCATATTGTCTGAAGAGCTGAACTAAGCTCAGGCAAGTTGTTTGGGTGGAGTAGCCAAAGTTAAATTCATCTCCTTGTTTGTCCCATAGATGTTCGATTGGATTGGGGTTAAAAGCTGGCCAATTTATATAGAAATCCCGACGTTTTCTAAGCAATCTTTGGCGATTACAAAACGCGTGTTATGGTCTATAAAAATAAAATTAGGTCCTATGAATGGCACAGAGGCAAATTCTCATCTAAAATGGTTGTTATATACCTTGATCGTATTAGAAAATCAAATTCATACACATTAATCAAGTCAGAACAGGCATCGGATCTTATACCAACACAAACCATAACTAAGCCTCCTGGATAAATTATTCTGTCGGCAATATTGTATTGAGTAAATGTTCTGACTGCCATTCAAGCCATCCTGCAAGGAAAATAAAAATAAAACGGAAAATCCTAAAAAAATAATGATAAGAAAAGTAAGCTCAAATATGAAAAAAGTCTTAATAACGAGTATTTCTACCTCTACTACGTATAACAGCCTTACATCGTTGGCCCATACTTAAAATTTATTGCCGTATTTCATTTTGGTCTAGTTTTTTCCAAATCTGGATCAGCCTCTCTCCCACTTCCTGTAAGTTGTTTGGTTGGATCAATGTCGCTCTTACTCGCCTACCAAGGATATCCCAGAGATTTTCAATCGGATTTAAATCTGGACTATGTGCTGACCATTCCATAATGTTAATTTCTACCTCTTCTAGATAATTTCTGACGATCTGTGCAGCGTGAGGTCTGGCACTATTTTGCATTTGTAAGAAATTTTCACCGATATAAGGAGCGAATGGTACTACATGTTGCTCCAGGATCTTCAATATGTACCTTTTAGCTGTAACAGTTCCACTTTGTATGACCACTAGGTCCGTACGTAAGGTCAAAGAAATACCACCCCACACCATAACGGATCTTTCACCAAAAAATGTGGTGTGTGAGAAGTTACACTAAGCATATCGTTCGTTGCGTCGTCGCAACATACGAACACGTCTGTCGTTATTGTACAAACAAAATTGAGATTCATCAGTAAATAGCACTCGTTCCCAGTCAGCCTCTAACCAATTAACGTGTTCTCTGACAAAATGTAGTCTCTCCCTTTGATGCTCTGCAGTTAATAGAGAATCCTAGGTGTTAAGTTGTATTCTCTAAGTCGCTAAGGAAACAGACACCTACTTTTATACAAAACCAGATAGATCAAATGGTCAACACCACCTTCAGAGCTACCAGAGGTTCAGTTAGACGCAGAGTGGACAATTTTGAAATTCAGGTGAGAGTTCGCCTTCTAACATTTCTTTACACTCTGTACATCATGATATGAAAACCGTCACTCAACAAATTCAATCTCTCACTGCCCAACTCAGGAATTCTCTTCTTACTCATATCATCCACAATTTCGACCTTAAACTTGACAGACAAATTCAATTTATCTTCAATAAATCTCTTAAAACACTCCAAAAAAAGATTGCCAACCTTGGCATCACCCCTTTTTCCAAAATCAAATATCAACAGAAATGGTTAAGAAACCTTAGTGAAATTGATCCTTCACCCAACGTTCCTAAATTATTAGCTCTTGGTGCTAAATTTGGATTATCTCCAACCGTGAACGAGTATTTAATTTGTAACCTATTATCTGATGTTGAAAACATTTCTTACAGTTTCTGAATCTACAGATCTCACTTAATTGAGATCATCAGCCAATAACATTTACTTAATTTTACTAATGCTCCAAAAAAATCATAATCTGAAATTGATCGAGCCTATAATGAAACTAGAACTTTTCTTAAAGACCATACTGAACTATTGGTACTTTTAAGTGATAACGGTAATACCACTATATTTATGTATAAACAGCAATACATGGATATCGGAATCGTTACCCAGAAATCCCACCAGTACGTTTACTTCCAGAATCAATAACCACATTTCCAAGTTAAGAAGATCCAATTTTATCACGGATGTTGTAGCCAAATCTCTTAATAATTACAATGGCATCTCCAAGCAATTCCGAGATTTTACTGTTTGCCTAAAATCCATAAACCTCAATTGTGCATGCATCCCATTGTATCATCCATTAATTCTCCTAATTGCAACAATGTACGTTTTTTTGGCTAATATACTTTCAACAGCATAAAATCATGATAACGAAATGAATATCTCAGACTCCTTAAAGTTTAGTGATTTTATCAACAACTTCCAACTACCTTTAGGATTCCAAGTAGTAAGTTTCGATGTAGTGTCTCTCTTTACCAACTTACCTTTACCTGTTGTCCTTACCTCTTTACACAATCACTGGAATCAAATTCAACCCCATTGTCCCTTTGGATGGAAATCTTTCGTGGAACTCGTCAAGTTGGTGTTTGACACCAACTATTTGGTGTTCAATGGTAGATTTTACCTACAGATTTTTGGAACCCCTATGGAATCTTCTATTTCTTCACTTTTGGTTGGTTTTGTCTTAGATGACCTTATTGTAGATAGACTCAGTCACTTAGATTACAACATTCGTTTTGTCAAGAGGAATGTTGACGACTTGATCCTGGCCGTACCCACTAATCAAATTACTCACACCCTTTCTTCAATGAATACAATCCCCACTTGCAGTTCCCGTGCGATATGGAGGTGAAATTTTTCCGAGCAAGTGGATTGGTAAACGTGGGTGGACCTATTGGATGACCAGCGAGGTCACAAGATTTCAATCCTTTGGATTATTTTATGTGGGGACATCTGAAGAATGTTGTGTATCAAACGAAACCAGCAGATATTCAAGAATTACAACAGAGAATTCGGACAGCAATAAACAATATTTTTTAAGACACAATAAACAAGGTTCAACAAGAATTTGTACAACGTTTGGGTTACTGTCAAATACAGCAAGGGCTGCAGTTCAAACATTTATAAAGTCACGTATTTCATTATATTCTGTCCGCTAGACAATAAGTATTTTTGATAATATTGTTAATTTAACTAACGCGTTACTTTATGAACACACACAAAACTATTGTATCTTTGTCCACCCTGTACCAATTTGAATCAACATGTGATACATTTTTGAAATCAGCTCAGCTAGAGTAATCCGAAAATTAAGACAAAATGGGGGTATTCTATTTAAAAAAAAATGACGGTGACGTCATTACTCGAAAGTAATTCACCCTGTATATTAGAATATTATTTTAAAATACGGTAAATTAAAATCAAAAATCGACGTGTTTCAGGATTATTTCTTAAAATGCTCTGTTTAGCTAAAAAAGAATTTGTTCCATACTTTACGGACACAGTGTATGAAAAACAAAACATATTAATTGACGAAGTTTTGTTAACACTAGTTGGAAGAGGCCAGGTATTCACTCGTTGTCTTCTTAAATAGCAATATCAGACTATAATTGACATTACCGAAGGTCTTAATTACTTTAAAAATGTACAAAAAGAAACAAAACAAAATTAAAATTGTTTAAAATGTTTATTATTTTAAAATACTATAAATCTAATAATTGTATCAAATAGATTCTTGGCTCTTTGATTAGATTTAGCTTCAGAGTATTGGAGGTCCTCAAGTTCTTTGAGTATCATACATATTTTTATCCACCTGAAAGAAACATATTTGTTTTAAAAGATTTGTTTTTACTTTATTAACATACAGCATTACAACAATTATAATTCTATGTAATTATAAAAAACAATAAAAACCCATTTCTTTTGTTCATTATAGCATTAAGCCATTTGTTAGCTATTCCATAATCAAATAAATCAAATATTTTCTCTATATATATATATATATATATATATATATATATATATATATATATATATATATATATATCGAGAAAAGGAGTACGACCGTCAATCCAAAATAAACTAAGGTACACTCGAAGAGTGGTGGGTTTTTCGGTCAAAGTGGAGAAATAAAAGACAAAGACGGTGGCTACTTCATCTATTTATTGAAGACGTTTCGCTTTCTGCTCAGAAAGCATCATCAGTTCATCTAAAAAGAACAATATGAAACCAAACATCCATAGAGAAGTTACAACAAAAGTGTGTTACCTTACAAAGACATGTAGCAGTCAATGATGTTAAAAATATGAAAAAACTTACGAAACTGGACATTCAGAGTTAACGTTGTATAAATTATTTTATAACTCGATCGTTCCTCAGTATATTTGCGGAAAAATTAAATTTATACTCTTGCGTTCTTTACTATCTGTTCTACTAGATCTAATTGTAAAACATAAACATAAAAAACACAAAATAGAAACAAGTAAAAAAAAACAGTTACTCAGAATCCAAAATAATTTAATAACTGGGGTTTCAGGGTTTACCATATCATATCTTTAATATGATAGAGAAATATTTTGGATTATCAGAAAGTTAGTTAGAAAGCTAATTATTGTTAGTACAAACTAAAATTGGCAACATTAGCATCACCTAAAAACAAATACTTACGGATAAGTTTGTGAGCCCTGTCTCTGATGCGGGAAAGAAGACCACCCTGTTTAACTACAACATTTTGTTCAGGCTGAGTTTCATAATTTACTTGTCTGTTAGGTTGGTATACAATCCTGGAGTCTCCAGAGTTAGGATACACGACTTCTTGTCCGTTGATGATGATTCTATCGTCTCCTTGTTGAGAGGGGTAGTAGATAGACGGATTATATTCTCCGTTGTTTGACTGCAGATAACTGGGATCGAGGATAATGTATTGGCCGCTGCTTTCGTCCCAGATGTAACGGTCGTTACTTTGTCCGTTTTGAATTTCGTTGTCGTCGTTTTTGCCTTCAACGTAGATCTGTCCGTCGTCCAAATATTGGCGGACCATTACTAACTTGGATCCGATGTATTCGCGCTTAAGGGTGTACTGGCGACCGTAATTGTCACTGTAAATAAACAATAACTGTAATAGTATAAAAAAGAAAGGTAACCTAAGTCTGAAGTCAAAAATATAGGTGAATTGGTATATTATCTTGATTATTCAATTTTACTACAAATAAAATTTTCTTAGGTTGTAACCCAGTAATATTTTTCAATTCTAAAGAATCGACCGACTTATACAATTTTGTCAAGAAGAAAACATGAGAGTTACCAACACATGGTTCTAACTCCACCCCCGTCGCCTTTATACTTGGAAATCTCCAGCCGATAGAGCTCAGAACATAATAAGAAATCAAAAAGACTTCATTCTTATCAACGGTAGATTCAGCACAACTGTCAAAAGAGCTTGCACATACCCTGAAGCAGATGTCCCTTCTGACCAGGTACTATTAGTGGCCGTCATAAAGATCGCTCTTTCATGCAAGAACAAGCCTGAAACTCAACAACAGATAGCACTGGACAAACTAAAAGACCCAATGATACAAGCAGAAATAAGCAATGAAATAAACGCACAAATTCAAATATTGACGACAAATATTGCCGAAGATCTAACACCAACATGGAATACGATTACAAGTGCTGTAACAGACATCATGAAAAACAACTTAGGGTACAAACGAAATAACAAGAGGTAAAAATGGATGACAGAAGAAATACTATTACTAATGGAAGAACGACGAAGACACAAGAATAACCAAGATGGCAGCAATATGTATGAAAACATTAACAGGCAAATAAAAGCAAAAATAAGAATAGCAAAAAATGAATGGCTTAAGCAACAATGTATCGATCTAGAACATTTACAACGACAGCACGACGACCGTAATTTACATAAAAAGCTTAAGGAGACTGCTGGAATATACAGAAAACGAAGACCAACTACCATAGTTAATCAGGATAACCAGATAGTGCTGGGTGAAAAGGAGAAAATTGATATATGGGAAAATTATATCCAGGAGCTCTTCCATGACGAAAGACCCATAAGTGAAGTTTATACAGACGAACAGCTGCCTGGCCCTTCAATCACCAAAGAGGAGATAAAAAAGGCAATATTAAATTCAAAAAACAATAAGGCACCTGGACCAGATGAAATCCCGTCAGAAATACTTAAATTACTGGATGAAAGGGGAATTTGAGCACTACACAAAATATTTAACTTAATTTATGAAACTGGCTGCTATCCTCAACAGTGGTTACGCTTTACCTTTATTCCCCTGCCCAAGAAAGTCAATGCAAAAAGATGTGAGGACTCATTAGCCTGATGAGTCACACTTTAAAGATATTCTTAAAAATACTACATCAAAGATTATACAAAAAATGTGAATGGGACATCAGTGACTCCCAGTTCCGGTTTAGGCAAGGTTTAGGAACACGAGAAGCAATAGTAGCAACACAGGTGCTGGTCCAAAATTGTTACGATCAGAAGAAGGATGTGTTCCTATGCTTTTTAGATTACTAAAAAGCGTTTGATATTGTCCAACACCACAAGTTAATGCAGATCCTCAAGAAAGTTGATATAGACCAAAAAGACATAAGATGCATTGAAAACTTGTAGTGGCATCAAACGGCACAAATAAAAATAGACAATTCTATATCCAAACCCATACATATAAGAAGGGGCGTTCGACAGGGATGTGTGCTTTCCCCTCTTTTATTTAACATTTATTCGGAAGCCATATTTCAAGAGTCTTTGGAGGATGCAAAGATGGGAATCAAAGTGAATAGAGTATTGATCAACAACATACGATATGCTGATGATGGTGTCTTAATTTGTGACAACATAGTCGATCTTCAACAACTTGTCACTATAATTGGAGAATACAGTAAGCGAATAGGATTAGAGATTGATACCAAAAAAACCAAATTTATGATCATCTCCAGAAACTTAGATGCACTTGAAAACTCCACCATAACACTGAATACTAAGTCCATTGAAAGAGTGAGTAAATTTAAATACCTGGGATCGTGGCTTTTTGAAGACTGGGTATCGGACAGGGAAGTAAAATGTCGCATTGAGCAAGCTCGACAAGCTTTCGTAAAATTTAAGAAGGTACTGACTTGTTCAGAGTTCGATTTTTAACTGAGACTAAGGTGCTACGTGTGGTCAGTGCTGCTATATGGCGTAGAGGGCTGGACACTCAAAACGAGGGATATAAACAGATTAGAAGCTTTCGAAATGTGGCTCTATCGCCGTATCCTAAAAATACCATGGACAGCGAAAATCACAAATATAGATGTCCTTAAAAGAATAAACCAAGAACGCCAACTTTTCGAAACCATCAAGAAAAGAAAAACGGCTTATCTAGGTCATATCATGCGAAACGAAAAATACCAGTTCCTCCAACTTATAATCGAGGGTAAAATTGATAGCAAGAGAGGAATGGGACGCAAGAAAATGTCCTGGCTCCGAAACATAAGGCAATGGACAGGGATTAACGACATACAATCTCTGATACATATTGCAAGAAATAGAGAATTAATGGAAAATGTGATCGCTAACATCCATTAGTGGATTTGTATCTGAAGAAGAAGAAGAAAGAATCGAGTTCCTCTGATACTTCTACTCTACAATCATAACAGCTATTACAGATAGACGAGGAATTATTTCTGGTCGAACACAATATAACATAGAGAAAGTATTCTGGTAGAAACCTTAAACAATTTGTCTTTGATAAAACTCACGGAATCCAGAGTTATTGTGGATTTAACAACAAAAACTGAACTCGAGATGTTTAAATTATTTGCCAACGATGATCTCATCGACCTCACGATTCATGAAACTAATCGCTATGCTGAGCAAGTTATTATAAAAAAGATTACAGATAAATCATTAACTAAGCAGTCCCGTCTGAATGACTGGAAAGATAAACTGTTAAAATGTATGTGTTTTTGGGTATACTTTTATGAATGGGTGAAGAAGGTATTACTGTATTCAAGCGAAAGGAAAAACGAGATGTGCTGATGCTTAGTAGAGTACACACAGATAATATGGTAGAGATATGTCAGCGACAGAAACCACTAGCGGTAGTAGATTATAATATTGATAATCGATTAATTATCGACCACGGTTCAAATGATTAAATTACTAATGTGATAAAAGGGTAACAAGAGGTATATTGTTTATTGTCACATTAAAAAAAAATAAATAAAACGTTTTGTCCAAAAAGAAAAAAAATGTTTGGAATGGATCACTCTTATTACTCTATCTCCAATTTTATATAACATTTTTGTTTCAGACCTACCCACAGATCCAAGAACTTCAACAGCTCTTTATGCAGACGATACAGCAGTGAATGCATCCGGAAAAGACGAAGAAAGAATCATCAGGAATATGAAAAATCACTTGGACAAAATCACGAGGTACACCGAGAAATGGAAGATAAAAATCAACACCCAAAAGACGCAGTTCATAGTCTTCAGCCAGAGTTCGAGACCACCACGAAACCAAATCAGAATAGGAGGCAACAGGATTCAGGAAGAAGACTCAGTCAAGTACCTAGGAGTCCACCTCGACAGAAGACTCAACTTCCGGATGCATATACAAAAAACTAAGGTAAAAGTTAATGCAGCTAAAAGACTAATTCTCCCTTTCATTTTTAGGACCAGCCCGCTGTCCAAGGCCAAGAAAATTCAGTTGTATCAAGCCTATGTTAGATCGGTGATGCTGTACGCAGTCCCAGTGTGGAGTTCCATCGCAGAGACACACTGGAGAAGATTAGAAGCCACTGAAACATCATGCTACCGGATCATCGACGGAGCATCATGCGAAGACAGAATTACGAATGCAACCATCAGAGAAAGGCTCCAGTATACACCACTGAGGAAGGTGGCCGAGAAAAGAACCAGGTATTAATTCCACCAGGCTACAAGAAGACTCCGTAAGACCAGGGGCCTCCTCGAGAATAACAGGAACCAGAAGAGGCATAGAACTACCCATAAACTGATCGACCACCTGATCAGGGTCTAGCCGGATGGTTGCCGGAAAACAGCCAAGCAGGGAAGTAGGTACGGTGCCGTAAATTAGTACCTACAGAAGAAGACGAGGATAAAACCACACAAAGAGGTCTAGGATGCCGAGAGGACAAATAACCAAGAAGCTGGCGGTGCAAGTGCGGGACGCTGAAAAAAGAAGACTAATATGAATGAAATACTCAATGCAATGTTAATTTTTATTTGGTAATAAACGTTTTTATTTATTTTAATTTTTATATCTTATTACTTAGGGTATGAAAACTGTATTACAACATATTGTAAGACCTACCAAATACACATATAACATTTTATAAAAATCGGTCAAGTCGTTTGGAGGAGTATGGCAACTAACTAACTAACTAAATAGTATGGCTATTAAAATATAGAGGTTCGTGATAGAAGAGTGAAAATTAAGGGTTATGTGTATTGTCTACATCACAAAAAAAATAAAATTTTTTTTAAAAACTAAAAAAAAATTTTTTTTGGGGTACCACACTCTTACGAAATGGGGGTACAAAAAATATATTACTACCGAATATACATATCAAATTGCACAAAAATAAGTTAAGGTGTTTCGGGGGACTAACTATGTAACACTAATATGGCTATTAAAAAATAGGGGCTGTATGTACTTTTTAATGCCATATTATAAAAAAAATAAAAATAAAAAATTTTGCAACCCTTACCATTTAGGGGTATGAATAGTTATTTAACCAACAAGTGTATTAATAAGGGCGATTAACAATTGAGATATTTTAACGCGTGAGCGAAGCGAGCGCGTTAATGTTCGAGATTGTTAATCGCCATTTTAATTCACGAGTTCGTTACAAAACTTTTCAGTCGACCGTACTTTTCAGACATAAAGATATCTTAGTTTAAATATTTATTTACTTAACGATAAACAACAATTTTTTCAGCTTTTATTGACTTTATTCAAAGTATCCTTAGTGGTAGTTTTATTATAGTAAACATTAATATTCGAAATGGTACAATTACTGAAATTAAAGGAAGATATTGATAAATGATTATCTGCTGTATAGCATTTTGACAAATTTATATTTTTTAAGTCTTCTTGGACCTCTGTAAATTCTGTGATAGAAGAAGTTAAATTCTGGTGAAGTTAAATTAAACTCTTCGTCAATATCAATCCTTTGATTTTTCAAATACACAGAATTTTAAACAATAAAGTAAATAATGACATACAATGACAGATAGTACTAACAGCGGCTACTTCATTTTAAATTAATTTTTTAGTGGGAATATAAATAGGTATATGTTTGGTTAACTACACTACAGGTCACTGCCAATCACAGAGCGTTTAATTAATCTATGCAAGCAATGTATGTTGTGTTGCCTATAATAAAATCGTTCATTAATAGAAAATCATTCATTAATAGGGGTCATTAATCAATGATTTTGAGGGTGTTAAAATTGATCATAAATGGACGGTCGACGGAAAAAATAGATTAATACCCATTCTCAGATTATTTATCAAATACATAAATCAAGTTTCATAAAAGTTGGTCCAGCCGTTTCGGAGACGTATGGCGAATTTATAAACAAAGCCCCTGTAAATTAAAAAAGGCTAACTCGGGTTTTAAGGGTCGTAGTATATGATGCTTTTTTTAATTCTTGTAAAAGTAAACAATATGCGAATAGCACAAATTGATGAAATTCTTACATGACATTGCGTCTGAGTTATTTTAATAGGTTATATTCATAAATTCACAGTACTTTTGCAAACCTATTTTACAAATATGTTTAACATAAAATCACAAATGAAAAAATATTAAGACACAATAGAAAGATACTGAAGACATTTACAATAAGAAAAACATCATACCTGGATCACATACTTCGATTTGATTATTTGTCTCTCTTAGACTCAACCATGCAAGGAAAAATAGATAAAAGGAAAGGCATGGGAAGAAAAAGAAAATCATCACTGAGTGATATCAGAGACTGGTTTAACCGCAGTGTTAAACATATATTTCACGTCCCAAAAGACAAGGAAACGTTTAAGGAATTGATCATTAAATTTTGTTAGAAGACCACGTTTAAAAAAAGAAATTTTTGTTTAGATAAAAAGTTAAAATAAAATTGAAGATTTAATTATTGCTGAAACTTAAAAAACTCGTTTCTTACCTGTATACTTCATGATTTTGTTGGTCAATCTCATGTCCGTTAAGAATATCAGCGTGGACATTGGCTTTCTGTCCAAGAACGTCGCCATTAACTTCTCCATGAGCGCCGATTCCTTGTTTGCCAATACCTGCAGAAAGGTCAGCGCCTATTTCGTTGTTGAGGATTTTGGCACGAGCATTAGCATCCAAACTGGCAATGTTCTCGATACCGAAGAAATCTGCTGCTTTGGAGATGAGACCGTTGTCTCCGGTGATGAGTGCTGCGTGGCAACAGCCAAACAAGAGTACAAAAGACGTCTGGAAAAATTGTTTACTTAAATAAAAACCACTCAATCAAAATATAATTAAAAAATTAAAATTAAAAAAAAACTATATTGCCAGAAAAAATTAATTCACTAAAGTAGCACCAAGCGTAGGGTGTCATCAGGCGAGATATGTGAAATAAGTAATGATAGAGAGATGATCATGTGAAAGTGGTCCACTAGAATACAGAAAAAAAAACTGATCAACAGATGAAGACAAGTAGTCTCAGACTGAAAGAATTAAACAGCAAAAATATAAAGAAAAAATTGTGATAAAAAACTTCGCTTTGGCTCCAGATTTATAGTCGGGGCGATACATTTCTACTTCATTTTTAATCAAAAATTTTTATCTGCAAAAGAAACCAAAGAGTCTTAGAACATTAAAGACGAAAAGATAATATAAACTCTGGAACATAAAAAGTGTAAAAGTGTAAAAGAAGTGTAAAAGTAATCGGAACAAATCTTTAGGACATTGAAAAACTTCTCCTATAGTTTAGCTAAAATTTTACATCTTGACAAATGATTATAAAAAAATGTTGAAGTTCCTCCAGGGTTCATATTGCTCTTTTTAAGCTGTCTATTATTTTGGGTTGCGCGTATCACATTATTAGTCCATCAGATTAGTGATTACCGTCGACATCTTTTTAGCTATGGCTTTCTTGAAATGTCTGTATATATCCAAAGAAAGTTAATATTTTTGAAATTATAATAATGGTGAATTGTAAATGTCTGCAAAAAGAGATATATTTGTTCCTTTGGCTATCCAAAATATTCGAAAGCATTATTTTCTAGTGTGTTTTTTTAAAGTGCGTGGACCATCCTTGTTCGGGTAGTCAACGTTTCAGAGACATAGCTAAAGATTGGAAAAACCAGTGTTCTTACAAACTTGCTCATAGTGTTTTGTTTTATTGTATGTGTGTCTTTAAAAAAACATTGGTTTTCAGCCGACAAGCCCTTTACAGTCTAAATATTCGTGTCAATGGAATAAATATGCTTTTATTTCTTTGATTCATGATTGATGTTGGCTACCATATTCGCTATCATGAATATCATCTCTGTTTATTGAAGATGTTTCGTAGATTTCTTTATACACATCAGTTTATCTACCCATATATATTTAAATAAGCAAATATCCATAGAGATAAACATTTGCACAGCACAAAAGATATGCAGCATAGGAACGTGGAAGTGAAGGAAATAGTTTAATAATTGAAAAACGATAAACAATAAAATATAAAATGTTCAGTTTTAAGTTAGAAAGAACAGATCTAAGTCAGTTTTCTAAAAGATATAGAATGTTACACCAACAGTAATAGGTATATAATATAAAAAAACTTTGGCGTAAATTTCAGAACAAAAACTATCTCAAATGGATAACAAACAGAATTCCAAAATAGCACTGATAATATTTAATAGTAGTACTATGGTTTATATTGGACTTAAGGTATTATTATTTGTTAAGCTTGTTGAAAAATAGTAAATATTAAAGTAATATTCAAAAAACAATAAAGTAAAGCAACCAGGCATCACGCCAACATTTCAAAGACAATAGATCCAACAGGTATTTCGTTTGAAAGTATGTTAAACGACTTGCGAGTAAGTAGACTCGTATGAGTACAAGTATACCAGAAAAGCTACAAATGACATTTGATACAGCTCCAACTACTAGAGCGGTAATTTCCAATACGGTAACATACTAGCTTATTGCCAAAGTTAGCGTAAGTTGAAATACATTAAGTACACAAGGTTTCGTAAATACCTACATATATCATTAATGTGGATCTCAACTTTGCGTTAACATAATATGAGGGCAGAAGTAGTACTTCTGTCTTCATACAGCGCTAATGATTCAAATGAATAATAAATCTTAGTGGATAATATGATTTATTTAATTTTAATTTGATATATTCAAGATTTCGGAAAAGAGACTTATTAAAAACCGACAGACCAATGAGAGGATAATGTTGATGAGGACGCAAGAAATATCTTGGGCAGTCGAAGATAGAAAAGAATGGTTACAGACCATAACGAATGGAAAGGTTTGCTGACGGAGGTCTGGGCATGAATTACGCTGTAGAGTCATTGAATCGATGAATGGGTTTAAAAATATTATCCAAGCCATTATACAAAGAACACGATTTTCAAAAAAGCAGGCGTAAATTTTGACAAAACAGACAAAATTTGTGTCGTTAAAAAGATATTTAGTAGGTAGAATGGCATAGGAAAAAAATAGTAATTAACAATATATGGCGAATAAAGAATAAGATGAAATATGACGATATTGGAAAGAAAGAACGCGTGTTAAGTACCTCTTACCTATACAGGGTGTTTCAAAAAGATATGTCATATATTAAATCAAGCATTCCGGGGACAAAAATAAATTGATTAAATCCAACTTACCTTAGTACAAAAGTGTTGACAAAACAAGTTAAAGCCCTTTGAAGTTACAAAATAAAAATTGTTGTTTTGCATTATTTCCTAAACTACTTGGCATTTTGTAATAAAAATGGACACGTTACTTTCTTGTTCTGAAAGCATTTTTCATACAAAAGAAACAACAAAATCGAATCGCACAGAAAAATTTTAAGGGGGGTGTGCAGCCCTAAATCCCCCAAACGTTCAAATCAAATGAATTTTGTGGCATTATTAGTTTAACACATTATTTTTAAAACTATTTTGCCTCTTATCACTTTTTCGAAAAACCAATGCGTTTTTCTGTGCGCTTAGATTTTGTTGTTTTTTTTTATGAAAAATGCTTTCAGAACAAGAAAATAAGGTGTCCATTTTTATTACAAAAAGGCAAAGTGGTTTAGGAGATAATGCAAAAAAAAATTTCATTTTGCAACTTCAAAGGGTTGTAACATTTTTTATGTACACTTTTGTACTAAGAGAAATTGGATTCAATCAATTTATTTTTGTCCCCGGAATGCGTGATTTAATTTATGACATACCTTTTTGAAACACCCTGTATAATCTCTAGAATCTCTACCTAATCCGTAAAATATAAAATATCAACAGGCTGAAATACTAAGATATTTAGGGAAAATTACAATGAAAAGCAACAGAGATGGAATGGATAGGAGAAGTAATGACGAAATAAAGCAAAGAACATCAATAGAAACAGACATACTAACATATATAGAACAAAAAAGATTAAAGTGGTATGGACATGTAAGAAGAACTAGCGACAGCAGATGGATAAAGATAATAACCGAATGGAGTCCCATAGGAAGGAGGAAAAGAGGACGACCCCGAAAATCCTGAAGTAGACGACGCCATGAGTAAAAGAGGCCTAAACGATGGAGAATGGAACAACAGAGAGAGATGGAAACGGTTGAGCGAGGGAAGGCAGTGAATACTGTAGAATCCCTATATATATATATATATATATATATATATATATATATATATATATATATATATATATATATATATACAATGAAAAGTAAATGTTCTAAAAAAAAAGTAAACTAGAACTTTGACAGAAGGAGAACATTGAAAAGACTGAACTAGTTTTTGACTTACTTTTTAATGTATATTTTTTTACAAAGGTGATCGTTTTTTATTTAACCCAAAGGACATCTTTTTTATTATTAGAACATTATCGCATGGATCTGTTTGATTTAATTGATTTTCATACAAATCTAATCAAAATACAAAAATCGAAAAGGGAAAGAAAAAAATATTAACAAAAATATACAAAATTTTCAACTCACCAAAAGCTTACAGTTCATGTTGGTGCTTCAACAAGTCAACTGATAAAGTTTTTTAGAATATCGTTTTTAAATATTAAGATTAAGTATTATGAATATTATTTGATATTTCAGTATCAAGTTTTAATCTACTATTCTACTAATCTACTAATTAGGGTATTTTTAGGCAAGGAAATTTGAGTGATATAAAACAGTTTATCTTACTTCGGGTTTTATTTATCGCCAGATTTAATTTCCTACTTGTTTATTAAGCAGTGTGAAAAGTAGACGCTGAATATTTACTGATAGAGACTCATTCACGATCTTCACAATTTCAATAAAATTTTTTACAAAGTTGTTCCCAGGCTCCAATTTTCCACAAACCACACTTCAGCATCACCATCTCACTCATCTTATACTAGCACACCTCTTCCATCCCCTTCAACAGGTGCAGATGTATCCATAGACACTGAATCATTTTTTCATAACTTTTTAACATAATGCATAAAGGCATTCCAGTGTTGTTTTTTATTGTAAATAAATTTATTTATAGTTAAGAGTAAAAAAAATTCCCACCTTAAGAACAGAGCTGTTTTTTTTTGTTTCTATTAGTTTCCAGGCACTACAACCTTCAAAATAAATTGTCTCTTCTACTATATTGTTAACTTTATTAAACTAATATCTATTTAATCTGAAATACTTAGTGAACTTTGCCTCCAACAATTCAGATGCCAAATTAAATTCACCATGACTTATTCTTTTTTTCATGTAATTACTTTTCCAATATGATTTATTTCTTTTCAAGAGGTCGTAAAGCAAAACATCTGTTTCCCAATCTGTCCGAATCTGACTCGGAACTTAAATCTAGTAATACATTTTATATAATATATAATAACGGATTTATTACGGCTGTCGCCGCTTCTCCTCCCCCAATTTCCATCTTTTTCTGTCATATGCAGTTGCCTCTTCTAAGTCTCTTGCCGCCATTGCTTTATCAATATCGTTGCGCCAACTTCTCCGTGGTCGTCCTCTCTTTCTTCTTTCAAAAGGGATCCATTCCAGTACTCTCCTAGGCCATCTGTACTCTGGCATTCTTTTAACATGTCCGAACCAGATTAATTGTTTTCTTTCTATGTCATCATTGATATTTCTCTCCATTTTCATTTCGTTTCTTATTTGTTCGTTTCTAAGTCTCTCCAGTTTCGATCTACCGCAGCTTCGTCTCAGATAATCCATTTCTGTCGTCATAAGTTTGTTTCTATTAGCTTTGGTGACGTCCCATACTTCCGAACCGTAAAGTGTAATACTTTGGACTATACTACTGTAAATGTGTTTTTTGGTTTCTCGTCGAATTGTTTTTTGCCAGAGAAGAGAGTTTAAGGCACGGGTCGCTGCTCTGCCCTTGTTTATTCTTTTCCTGATTTCATCTGCGCTATTTCCCTTCTTGTTAAAAATGACTTCCCAAATATTTGCAGGATTGCACGCCTTTGATTTTGTCATCTTCCAAGACTAGGTCACATATTTCATCTGTTCCCACTGAGAGATATTCACATTTTGTCATATTCATGTTTAGACCTGCCACCTCATATTCTTCTTGTAGTTTTCTTACCATATAGCTAAGATCGTAGCTGTCTTCGGCAATTACTACCTGGTCATCCGCAAAGAAAAGTGTATATAGCTTGTTTTCTTCCACCGTTATTCCCATGTTTCTACATTTTTTTACCCATTTCACTAAGGATCTGTCCAAATAGATTTTAAATAAGGTGGGTGACAGACAGCAGCCTTGTCTTAGTCCTTTTGTTGTTTAAAAAGGAGAGGTTATTTCTTGTCCCATTTTAATTCTTGCAAAGTTTTGTTCGTAATATTTTTGAGTGGCGTTAATAAGAATTGGGTTTATTTTCAAGTTACCCATTTCTATCCATAGTTGGGAGATCGGTACACTGTCATATGCTTTTTCCAAATCTATTAAATCTATATGAGTGCAATTTTTAATGTGAAGGTATTATCCATAGTGGAGCGTCCGGCCCTAAATCCCGCTTGTGTTTCGGGTTGTTTGTCTTTAATATCATTTTCTATCAGGTTTCGTAGTACTTTTGAGTATAGTCGGCCTATAGTAGCAATCACTGCGATCCCTCTATAGTTTTTAGGATCCATCTTTGTGCCTTTCTTGTGTATTGGAGAGATATACGATTGTCTCCATTCTTCTGGAATTTTTCTCCGTTTAAGCATCTTTCGAATAATTTTCGGATCATCTCAAACAGTTTTGATGATCCATACCTAATCAACTCTGGATGTATTCCGCCTGGGCCTGGAGATTTTTTTAATTTCATTCCCTTAACTGCTTCATTCACTTGTTCTATTGATATTTCGATTCTTCCTTCTACTTCCACTTGTTCATTTGTCTGTTTAAACCTTTCTCTTCTCTCTGTTAATAAGTTCTCAAAATGCTCTACTCATGTGTTCTCTGGTATTCTATTTATTATGACTTGGTTTTTTGTCGTTGTTCTCATCGTTTTTATAGTTCTCCAGGCTTCAGAGCTCTTTGACCCTCCTATATGGTTTTCTAGGTAATGGCATTTTTGTTCCCATGTACTATTTTTCTTTTTAACCACTTCTCGTTTGACTTCTTTATTCAAGTTTTTATATTGTTGTTTTGTATGTTCGTCTCCCTGTTGTAATAACTGTAGATATACTTCCTTCTTTCTTTTTATCTTTTCTTCCACTTCTTTATCCCACCAATATGGTTTATCTACTCTTCGTACCTGTGGCCCTAAGGCTTCTAGCGCTGCGCCTTTCATGCAGTTTTTTATATGTACGTATTCATCCGTCGTTGATCTGTGTGATTCCTGTAGTTTTTGTGTTAGTCTCCAGGAGTAAAGTAACTGTGTGCTCTCGTTATCTAGATTATCTACGGTGTACGTAGTTCTCTTTATTTTTTCTCTGTGTTCTTTGTTGATGTCTGTGTGGTTCCTGTCTACGAATGGTGTATATATTTTTCCTATTATCAGGCAGTGGTCCGAGCCGCACTCTGCTCCTCTATTCACCTTTACGTCCTGTACTCTTAACTTAGTTTTTTGTCTTGTTATGAAATAATCTATTATCGATTTTAGACCTCTTGTGTGCTGATACCAGGTGTATTTATGTATGTTCTTGTGGGCGAAAAAACCATTCAAAATCTTTAACTCATATTGTTGGCATATATTTATGAGTCTTTCTCCGTTGTTGTTAACAGTTTCTTCTCCATGCATGCCTACCACTTTACTTTGAACTTGTTTTCCTACTCTGGCATTCAGGTCTCCTCCGCATATAATCTCATGGCTGTTAGGAATTTCTTTCAGGATTTTTCTAAAGTCTTCTTCAAACGCTTCCTTTTCTTGCACTGAGTAGTCATCATTTACGGCATATACCCCCAGAATTGTTATTTGTGTTCCTCTTAGGAGAACCGTCACTTTAATAAAACGTTCGTTGTATGCTTCCCAAGATTTAATATATTTTTTTCAAATAACATATATACATAGATATATATAGACGATAATACATTTTCCATAACCAAAAACGTTGAAAACAATACAACTGCTGTATGAATTGTGTGATAATATGCCCATGCCCATGCCCATAGACTAAGCCCATAAATTTTGTGCAATGTGTTGTTTGTGCTGTTCTGTGTGGGTTGTGTCGCATGTTTTTTAATGTGCACCTTGTCTAACAGTTTAAATAATTAACGAACGGCATTTACTCTATTTAATAGTGCCTCTTTGGTATGCAAACAAAACCTCGGAATTTCGTATAAAACTGATTGTAGAGATTCATTATTATTTTGGTTATGGAACCCGAAATTAAAAAGTACACTCAATCTTGGGAAATTGGGAATTTTAGTTTGTTCTTGTTCTTTAAATACGAAATATGATTAAAAAATATACGACAAACGATATTACTCACATTAGAGATATAAAGTCCGATCTGATACTATTCTCTTTTGTTAGGTACTTTAATATTATTTACTATTTTTAGTGAAAATTAATCAGAGTTTCAGTTGCTTTGCGATTGTGTAATCTCCTAGTTTTTGGTTTAAAGAAATTAAGAATCTTTTAGATTTTTATTTGTCCGAACATGTACTTGTTACAGTTCGAATATACCATTTGAATTCCACCTGTATACTTTGATCGAGTAATTCCCCTAGAATTAATTTATTGGTAATATGAGTTTTCCTCATCATATAAATCGCTGCGAGAAGGTTGATTAATATATCGGAATGATACAAGCAATTACTCAGATCTATGGTATCGGGATCAGCAAAGGCGGCCGCCTTGTGATCAAAAAGACTCCACGCGTGATCACGTACCTCATCGGTGGTACCTATATCGGTGGTACCACCGGCCTGCCGCAATGCCGCTGCATCTACGTCATATTAGGTACCTACAGGTATGCGAAGGTTTATGAAGGCGAGGACGATGGGGAGTTTATTGAAAGAGAGAGACATTTAATGAGATAATATGAAATTTAATATTGAACAAGTCATTTTCTTTTTAACGGAATTCTTATATATTATTATGATTTTGCAATCGATTAGAAAATTAAATATAATTTTTAATATTACTAAATGACAATATAATTAACAAAGTTTATTTATTGAGTTTTACTTTATTTTTCTGGATATTTCTAACTAAAGACACCAAAGTATTTATTAAATTTTATAATATCTAATGGTTCTTATTTGAGTTCAGGAATACCTTTATCTTTAATTGGTGTTTAATAAGAAACACCACAACTTTTCAGGAGAGCAATTTGAAGTTTTTTAGAATGTTGGTTTTCCATTAACTTGTTTTTCAAACATTAACGTTTACTTTCTGCATACTTTTCAATTCATTCAGAAACTTTTAAATTACTATAAAACTAGTTTTGTTTTTGTTTCATTATTTTAATAAAAAATTAGGTGGGCATAGACTAGTGCTGCATCAGAATTATTAGTGCAGAAGTAGCTTATCTGGACTTATGCTAGTTATACACAAACAATATTCTCCATTTTTACAAAAACACGCAGTTGTCCGTAAAGTAAAGTAAAGCCGAGTGAAGGAACGATTAAAAAAATTACTACTGTTCATAAAAATATAAATATTTTATTAATATGTCACTGATTACAAAATAAATTATAAAAACAATAATTTCTTAAATTAAGTTCCCTCATAACTTTAAATTCAAATAGAAGTCATGGTACACGGTTGGAGTGACCAATTATTTACATAGATATTTCAAGTCCTCTAATTTCTTTATACTAATAGGTAAAGTTTTAGCATTCAACATTTGTAGGTTATTATAAACTGACAAAGTTTTTCTTCTTGTATCATAATTGTATTTTATAAAAACAGCACTGGATACAGCAACAGCAACACGTATCAACCTTTTCTCCATTTCCACTTTTGTCCATTTCATTACAAGTATATTTTCTGAATTCAACAAAATCGTAAAATTCATCGATTTCAGTAATATTGTATGAAATCGTTCTACACGCTGTTCGTGCAATAAGGTTCCACTGACTTGGCACGTGTATAGCAACATTTTTTGAAGCCCTCTCAACATTACTATGTATACTATCACCTTTGTTTTGGGTATGTCTCTTTTCCAAGAAAAAGAGGGAAATTTTAATTTTATGTTTAGCAGCCAGATCTTTACATATACATTATGACAGCATTTCTGTTGCGATTTTGTCCCCCACAGTTGTCAGAAAAAAACGCATTTCTTATTTTCCTTTCAGAGCCTTTTCTTCCATTAATTTTTTAACACAGAAACCTACTTCATTGGATCCTCTCGGTCCTTTTGTCATCCCACATGTAGCAATAACATTTTTTTAAATACTCAGATTGTAAACAGAAAGCTTTCTACAATAATACAACTGAGATACATCTAAATGGGGCTTTTGAAGAACTTGTTGCATATCAAAAATTGCTTTAAAATAGGTATCATCATTTTCACATCCCTTCGTTGCTTTTTTTTGTTTCTTTTGCAAGCATCTTGTTCTTTAAATCATCATCATCACGTAGCGCTACAACCCTGGGTGGGTCTTGGCTGACTGTACAACTTTTTTCCAATCTGTTCGGTCTTCATCAACTTAGGGTCAAATGGAATGTTCATTTTTCGGAGATCTGCTTGGATGTTATCAATCCATCGCATTCTGGGACGTCCGAGTGGTCTTTTGCCTATGGGAATCTCTTCCCACACCAGTTTTACAAGTCTCTCGTTAGGCAGTCTGTGCACGTGGCCTGCCCATCTTAGTCGCTGTGATTTAATTTCTTGGACAAAATCGGCGTCATTGTAGAGTGCTTTTAATTAGATATTGGTTCTAATCTTATACTGGTTTGTGGTGATGTCATGGGGAAAATTTAGTGAGAACCGGTTGTTCTTTAAATGGCTTTCAATTAAATCTTTTATTTCATTTCTCTCTTCTTCATTGCTGTTTTTATGTTTTTCGCATAGGTCACACAAATCATTTTTTGGTTTGAAGAATTCAAGGTTAAAATTTGTGTTGAATATAGATCTATACATTGACAACTTCGCGAATTGTTGAATATTTGTATTCATAGTCTTCTTTATATAAATCATACATTTTTGTAATATTTGGATTTAAATCTAAATATTGCCTCTGTGTATCTTTTCGGAATAAAAGCTTTCTACCCTTGTTAACATATTGATATGATCCTTCACTGACTGTTTTATTTTGTCAGATAATTTTGTAGCACAGACATTTTTTCCTCTTTGATCTTCGCCAACTGTATTCAGTATTTTATCTCTTTTGGAAAATTCAGTTTTTACCATTTGATAAGAAAGACACAATGTATTCAGGAAAAACATTTTACAAACTCTTTCCTTCTTTTCAGAAGTACAAAGATAATAGAAATGAGACATAGACCTGCGTGATTGTTTTCTACTACTACCTGTCGAGGTTTCTTCATCATCTTTATCGTCAACATCATTAGTGCAGTCAACAATTTTATAAATCCTTACTCTCGAGCGCATAATAGGCTTCTCCTCTACATTATCTATAATAAAATCCTAAGGTATAGGCCAGTAACAAAAATTACTATTTGCTAAAATGTAATTATAAAAGTAACCTACATGACCTAAAACTAAAGTTAATGAAATTAAACTATTTAATTGTACAAACAGGAACTATTAAAATTATATTAATATTACTAATACTTACATTGTTGTGATTTGTTGTGAATTATTTGAATTCTCAAACAGAAAAAATATTGTTTTTATAGTGCAATTTTTACTGTTGATTTTGAGATACAAATAACACAAACTAACCTATGTTTAGAAAAACTAGACTAGTGCTGCCACGATCTGGTGAGTGTAGAACTAGTCTATCTCCAGATAGGCTAGTTCTGCACGCAGTATATTTGATTTAAATCAACTCAGATGAGAAGAGAACTAATAAATGTTGACATACACTACTTCTACACCAACAAAATTAAGATAATGGACATAGACTACTTCAGTATTATTTGAAATGCTTAAATAATTTTAAACCTGGACTTATAATATTTCTGCAATACGTACTCACTGTAACAAGGAAAGTTTTGGTCAAAAAAAACAGCAAACAGCCAATTTTGGACAAAGACTGGTTCTGTTCTAAGGCAGCGATATCTTCAATACAATTAAATATAATGTTATAATAACTTATCACACGTATTATAATTACGCATATCAATTGATTTCAAAATATTTAATTTAAACATTTAAATTAAACCCGAGACCCTAATAGATGACTATATAATCATTATGGGTGATTTTAACTCCCGTGTTGGCAATAATATAGTTCCAGGAATAAAACAGCGATATAATGAAAATATCAGAAATTAAAACGGAGACCTTCTGACGGACCTCTAAAGCATAAACGAAATACGTATTAATCATACATTTTTCCCACACAAAGAACAAAAAAAATACACTTCTGAAAACAGTAGAGGACAAAGATCTATGATAGACTATATTCTATCCAATATAGATTTACACCCCTTTCAAATCTTGGATGTAAGAGCACTAACATCAGCAGAAATAGGAAGCGATCTTTAATTGGTATTGTGCAAAATCTAAATAAAAACACATATATGTGATCACAAAACACCAGAATACACCACAAAGATAAAAGTCGAAAGCTTACAGGATGACTCCACAAGATACCTATTCCAAAAAATAATAAACGGAAAAAGAAGAAATACATATATCACAGAAAGTGATGGAGTCAAAGAAAGCTGGGCAAAATATAAGTCTAATATCTTAGCCTCGGCCAAAGAAGTTCTTGGTGAAAGAAATATAAATAAAAATTAATCGTTCCCAAGGCGAAGAACTCCATGGTTTTGTACAGAAGTGAAGAAAAACTGTAAAGAAACGAAAAAGCTTACCTTAAATACATGCCAATTAGAAAAAATACAATACAAGACAATTACAAATGAAACACATGCACTTTTCGAAAGAAATGAAACGATTTTTACGGTCTGCAAAACGAAATATGGGGCTTCATAAGAGGTCAAAGAACGGAGGTAAAGGAACTAATAGAACCAAAACACATAGAACAGACTACGTGGATTGACTACCTAAAAAAGCTACATGCAGAGGAAGAACAAACGACGCTAGAACCGGAAACACTAAAAATTACCACAAATGAAGAACTTAATATAAATGTACAGGAAGTTCGGATAATACTTGAAAACCTGAAGAACAGAAAAGCAGTAGGGTAAAGGTACCAAACGAGTTACTAAAATATTGTTTAGCAGAAATGACAGAACAATTAGCAACATTAATTAATAAAATTAGAAAACACAATAAAATACTGAAAGAATGGAGAACGAGCGAACTAATTCGACTAATCCAATAAGCAGATAAAAAATAGCCAGAAAACTACAGAGGTACAAACTTGTTAAATACAGTATAGCTCGAAATAAACACTACTGAAACTGAAACATAGGAGTCGCTTTGTGCGCGTTGTCATACCCAAATTAGCTAGTATAGACCTGCCAAGTAACCCTTAAACAATTAATTAGTAATGCCTATTTGTTGAAAATGGTCTTAAGTACAGAAGAGAACTTGTTTCTGTGGGAGCATTATTTGCGCTCATACGAAATCGGCAGACGTATGGTGCAAGTCTGCGATATGTGTGTGATCAATTCACACAACTGTTTAATAAACGTTCTCTAAGTAATGGCGTAATTTTTGAGATTGTTAAAAAGTTTAAAAATACGAATAAAGTATTGTGCCAACAAAAAGGAAACTTGTGGCTTCCCAGGACAGTTAACAACGACAATAACTATGAACGTGTTTTTAAGCAAATATTGGAAAATCTGAAAGTCAGCCAGACAATAACAGCGTTGGATCTTGGATTCTTCTTCTTCTTCTTCACGTGCCATCTCCGCGACGGAGGTTGGAAATCATCATGGCTATTCTGATCTTAGATGCTGCTGCCTTGAATAGTTCAATTGATGTGCATCCGTACCATTCCCTCAAGTTGAGGTCCCACAACCATGAGATTCTTTTTCTTCCTACACTTCTCTTGCCCTTGATCTTGGATTAAAAAGAACTTATTTGCAAAGAATCATCAATTACAATCATATCATAATCTGATACATTAACAATTAAATCTTTGGGATTATCGCACTAGAATGGAATGCTGCGCCAGATTTATTGCGTTACAAAAAAATGTATGGTTTTTAGACCAGACAAAGCATATATTTACATTTATCGGGCCATGTAAATCATCGCATTGAAGAACAAAAAAGCCAAAGGACCCGGAGGAATACCAAACGAACTAATTAAAAACGGAACGGAAAAGTTATTCCGCATGCTACATAGAATGTTCGAAAGAGGACTAAATGGAGAAGAAATACCTGCGGAATGGACACAAGCATACATCACATCCATACATAAGAAAGGAAACAGGAAAAAATGTAAAAACTACAGAGGAATTAGTATAATATCGTCGGTAGGTAGACTTTACGGGAAAATTATTAAAGAAAAACTAGAAACTGAAATAATAGGAAAAATTGGAGAAGACCAAGCAGGGTTCACAGTAGGAAAATCATGCCTAGATCATACGTACACATTAGAACAACTGATAGAGAAGAAAATGGCAAAAGGTAGACCGGTCCATCTGGCCTTTGTTGATCTAAAGAAAGCATATGACTCAATACCTAGAGTCAAATTATGGGAAGCAATGAATGATCTCGGAATCCGACAAACACTAATAAAAGCAGTTAAAGCACTATACAAAGAAAACAAAGTAGCTATTAAATGTGGAAATAAAGCCTACAATCCATTTAAGACGACAAAAGGACTTCTACAAGGCTGTGCTACGTCCCCTACTCTGTTTAAAATATTCTTGGAAAAGACACTCAAACCATGGAGGAGAAAGTGCGAAGGAATGGGCATACCAGTAAGAGACGAATACCTATACACCTTAAGTTTTGCCGACGATCAAGTAGTCATCGCACAAGATGAAGAAGATCTCAGCTTTATGCTCAGAAAACTAGAAGAAGAATATAAAAACAACGGAATGGAAATAAACTTAGAGAAAACCGAATACCTAACAACAGAAAACAAGGATATGAGAAACCTAGAGATAGACGAGGGAAGACAAATAAATGGAACAGATAAATTCAAGTATTTAGGAACCATAATATCGAACCAGGGAACAACAGAAGAAGATATAAACAACAGACTGAGACAAACAAGAAACTGTATAAGACAACTAAACTCAGTGTTGTGGGATAAGAACATTACGATAAAGACAAAAAAGAGAATATATAACACCCTGACAAGAAGTATCCTGACATATGGGTCCGAAAACTGGACAATAAACAAGAGAAATAGAGGTAGAATAAGAGCAGTAGAAATGGAGTTCCTGAGGAGAAGCTGTAGACTTACAAAAAGAGACAGAATTGAAAACGCAGAGATTAAGCGGAGAATGGGAGTGCAATCAGACATAATCGACTATATAGAGGAGAAGAGACTATCCTGGTACGGCCACGTCAGAAGAGCGGACAGAGGACGCTGGATAAACAAAATCACAGAATGGAGCCCGATTGGAAGAAGAAAGAGAGGAAGACCCCGAAGGTCATTCAGAGATGAAATCGACGAGGCTATGGAGAAAAGAACCCTGCGAGATGGAGACTGGAATGACAGGGAAAATTGGAGAAAACGGTTGAGTGAAGGAAGACAGTGAAAACTGTGGAAATCCTTAGTAGTAGTAGTAGTAAATCATCGCACAAATCAATTTTTGGGATTTACATAGAATTAAGTGGCTGGTGTATAGTTTCAGAAGTCACACTTAATCAACAGAGGTACATACAAATTTTAACACGCTTTATCACTGATCTACTCCAATTTTGTCGTGCACGTAATTTTTCATTTCTAGATCAATTTTTCCAGCAGAACGTGCTGTCGCCATACTGCTGTCGCACTTCGTCATTTTCTTCAGGGATATTTTCTAAGCAGTTTACTAACTTTTCTTCTTATCGTTCACATTCCCCAGACCTCACATGTCCAGACACATACATTTCAAGCATGGCTAAAACTACCGTTTTTAAATGGTCACCACAAACCATCGTTGAATTAAAGGTGCTGTTAGAGCCTTTTTCACGCACATGAGACAACCTTTATTCCATAACATGACGAGAAACTTGATACGTCGGTTTAAAGTCTGGCTTGAGCGCAATTGAGAGCTTGTCAATTATATATGTATTTTTAAAACAATAAAAAAATTATAAGTTTAGTACTGTTCATTTTGGGCTACACTGTACTACGCTAAAACTTACAACTAAAATTTTACAAGTGCTGATAAATCAGAGGATAAGTTTAGCTGACGAACAACAGGGTTTTTCGTAGTGGAAGATCGTGAACAGATGCAATATTCGTAAAGCAAATGACTGAGAAATCACTAGAGTACACTAGACCAGCATTTGTGTATATGATTGACCTAAAGAAATCGTTTGACAGAGTAAGACTCAAAGATATAATCCATCTTCTGTATAATACAGGAACTTCCCTAAATATTATAAAAACTATCGAAATAAAATGTAAGACAGAATACAGAAGTCAGAACTTACAGAACCTATAGAGATAGACAGCGGATAAGACTATGTCAGAAAAGCTGATTGACGGAAAATAAGTAAGAGATTGAATTGAAGTTAGCACCGATTTCATAGGATGTGTACCTATGATGGAATTAGCTTTTCTGTCAACACAGAAGAGAATATCTAGTCTACCAGACAGAGAGAGAAGGCAAATATTTATTCTACGGGAAAGAAAGAGAAAGAAAAGAAGGACAGAGGGCGCCAACTAGTGTTTGAATAAAAAAATAGTAAAAACTAAACTGGAGATAAGGGAATTAATAAATTAGTAAAGAAATTAAAATAAAATAATTATTTAAATATAAATTAATAAAGATGTGACGTCTATAACGTTACAATATATATGTTTATATTTGTATATATATATATATATATATATATATAATGAACTAAATGATTAGAGGACAAAATGGAAATAACCTTGTAAACATAATGGATGAAAATCGACTACCTAAAGAGATACGAAATTACAAAGGAAAAGCAAAAAAATGTATAGGACGCCCCATAAAAAAAGTAAAGTTCGACACAGGAACAGGCAACAATTACCAAGACTCTAGAATGTAGGATGCATTTTTAAGCTATAGATAAAGACTCCCTGGGAATGCGCTATATTACATCACTGTAAAATGACTATGCAATGACACATGCTCTTCAAGCCAACACTCCTATTCCTCCACCTCCCCGAAGACAATTCACAAAGCAAGAAATTTGTTCATCTGATTAGAGACCCGAGATGTGGTGGCAATGAAAGAAAAAAACTAGAGAAGAATGGACCTGTTGCAGCATACATGCATGTTTATTGTGTTTTATAATTGAATTTCTAAATCGTTAAATGATTAGCCAGAGTCTCTCTGTATATCGCAAGTCATTTAGATTTAATTAAATTTATTTATTACACAGGGTGGACAAAAAAATTGGAATATGGCTGGTTTCGTTTTGTATCGTAATTCAGATAATATAAATGTATTGATCAATTATTAAAATTGGTGCAACATAATAATTTTTTACTTAAACTGATGTAAAATAAAACTAGAGAAATACTTCTTCTATTTGGGTTCTTTTCAAACTTACATCTCTGAACTTTTTATAATTTAATTTTTTTTACATACATACAAACAAATGCATAACAGAACTAATTATATAACAGAAAAAAAAACATTTTAGAAGATTTTAATGCAAAAACGAGAAAAGACTGACGATCAGTAAACTCAAGTATAAAAAAGCACCAAGTCCTGATATGATAACAGCAGAAATGCTCAAAGCTACAGAAAAAAACGGAAAAACATTACTTTATTTGCCCTGTAACAAAATATAGCATTCCAAAATCTACAATAACAACAATATAGAAAAAAGGCAGCTTCCATAGATGCGACAACTATATAACCATCTCTCTTATCGAACATGCCAGCAAAATAATGCTACACATAACCAATGAGAAACTGAAAGCTTTTCTACAAAGAGAAATATCCCAAGAGCAAACTGGATATTTTTAGTTCTAAAGAATATATTATATATTTTACCTATTCTAAATAAATAGTGGTCAGATAGGTCAATAAATCTCATTTTATTCTCATTTAAGATATTTTCTTGATACATGCCTACTATTTTGCTTACTATCCTATATGGATTTTATACCCGGTTAATTTTTTGATGTTAAATGGCGTATTAAAAAGTTAGATTTGATTAGAGAGTTCCTTATTATTGTTTGTAATTTGTTTTTGGCTTTGGTTGCATCATTCGATAGAAGTTGATGTGCTACCTGGTTTGCAAAATTATATTACTCACACCCTTTTATTCTATTGTATCTCCTAGTTTTTTCATTTTATTCTACACTATTTTGATGCTATAGCTTATATATATTTTATCTAATGTCTCTTTCCATTTTTCCTCCTTGCTTCGCTTAGTGCCTATGCCTGAGGCAATGCTGTGTCACATTTTGTACTTCTTTCACCAAAATGATCTGAAGAGGCCTTTATATTCTTGCTTTTTCTTATGTAACTAATCAAAACAAATTTTAACATTCTCTGTAGAATATTTCGTAGTGTTCGGTAACTCTATGTACCCTAGAATACTAACGTTTCTTTAACATACGTAAATTTTACGTACTCGTACGTACTGATTTAGGTCTAGTATTTTCTATAGTATATATATATATATATATATATATATATATATATATATATATATATATATATATATATATGGAGGTAGGGATCTATGGAGGAGTATCACCGAGTTGCAAGCCCTTATCTCTTGCCGTACTGCTTCACCATAGGCCGATCAGACACCAGCATATTTTAGTCTAAGCCGCAGATTCATCTAGAATTTTAAACTGCTGCGTTAGACTTTTTGTTTTTCTGTACACCGAGCTGGGGACCGAACCCACATCCACTGAACCACTCGCAGTAAAGCGAATGAGAAGCCGGCCGCCCAGTCCGCTTGGCTATCTGACCGACCGTATTTACTAGGTTAATTTGGCATATACATGCGAAATGGACACTTCCACAAAATCCTAGGAGTTGTTCGTCGATTGTCACATATGAACTAGCTTTATAATTTTTGACACAGTTTTCAATAAACAAGTTCCAAATTGTCTCAGTGGTGTCCATCGTCGCACAGTAGACGAGAACAAATTGCGGCTGCGCGTTTACGTCTAGGACATACCAGATTAACGAACTCCTACCTTTTTACAAAGAAAAATCCACTTATATGTGATCAGTGTAACGTCCGATTAACAGTCAACCACTTTTTAACAATTTGTAGTAAATATGACCAAGAAAGACAGCGCTACAAGATCCCAAACGCTCTACCACAAGCTCTAGGTCAAAACTGTTCCTGTGACAATATAGTGAATTATCTCAGATCCATAAACATTTTGTATAATCTGTAGGTGTTTAACTATGTTATTTATATTTTGTTCCGTCGCTAATAACCTTTTGGTGGATGCGACATCTTTTTCTAATAAAAAAAAAAGTTCAAAATTTTAGATATTAGAGCAAAACTTCTTTCTTTTTTACGTTCTTCTTTTGTCAAGAAGTTATCAAATCATAAAGAATTGATCAAAAAGTTAAACCTTTCTTTACTCATCGTTGCTTTATATCTATGGCCACAATAAGTGCTATCAAACAAAACGTCAGCTGAGAAGGATTATTTTTTAAAGCCGCAGATAAAAATAACAAACCTAACAATGCTTTTAGTTTAGGCAATGTCGTTTCTAAAACAGTAGCTTTTTTTGTCTGGTACTTCTCTCGTAACTCTGCAATGTTTTCGTTTGTACGTAGCTAAGCATTGTCACGTTTAGTTTTCTATCAGTAGCTGTCAGATTCAAATCGGTACTTAAAATTTACGTACGTTAGTACTCTAGGGTTAAAAGATAAAGTAACTGAATATACCACTGTAACTTAATATAATAATTCATAATAAGGCGAACAAATAAAATTATATAAAAGCGATATGATTTCACCCTGTATAGTATGATATTAACATGAGGTGGTCTATTCAGTACGGTTTATTAGAAGACACACCTTCGATCTGTTAGTACTCCGTATTTTTTATTAGTTTTATCTTGTAAACCATTGATGTGGATTAATTTATGTACTCTAGGATGCATATTCGTAGTTAATTGAACATCATTTGGTGGTGTTAGGTCTCGACAATGGCTCACAGGTGGAGCACCTCGTTAGATCTTGTCTCCGGCTTATTATTTAATTAGTTTTTTTTAATTATACCTTAAGTTTTGGTTGCTGCGATTTGTTCTCTTAAAATTTTAGGAAATATTTTGTCAAATTTGTAATATCTAAAGAATTTAGTCCTATATTTAACAATAAATATAAATCAATAAATTATTTAAATAAATCTAAAACGTCAATCAAATAAATTAAGGATTTATACGATTGTTATGTTGATTTGCCCTTGTTTAATTCAACACTAATTCAACTTCTTTCAAAATTTGCTACTCAGCACATTACATTTGTACATGTCTCTACCTGTACCCAATTTATTTATATGCTCATAATGTTTTTATCCAAAATAATGGGTTTCAATGGATGAGATTGCATAGTAGACCGTATGTGCATTATTTAACAAAGCCAATAAAGAACTACTCTTACGTTCCAGTAAGGGACAAAGGCATATTCTCCGATCCTAGCGATAATTCCATGCATACAATTTTCTGCGTGCACATGCATTCCGTTGCAGCAATAATAATAGTAATAATAATGTTCTGTGACTTCGGTTTATCTCATACGTGATCTGAACATTCCAAGTCATTATGTAATGGACATGAGTTTTGTCCTGCTCTTTGTGAATTTCTTATTATTGTAATTCGTCATTTATACGACAATCATTCCTTAGGAATGTTATTGTTTTTAAAAAAGTACTACAAAAGAAGTGTTTTATGGTATGGATATGTGTGATAAAATAAGAATATAATGTATTATGTATATATGGATAGAATTATATTAAATGAATATATGTAGGCAAAATAGGCTTTATCTACAAGAGAAACTAAAACAAACCGAACGGAAATTACTAAATGGTAAGGTAGGACTAGGCCAGTTTGAAATATGTCGTAAACTGTAGAATTAACAGAAGAAAGAAGAGAAGCGATCGATTAGTTCAATTTTGCTTAAGCGAAGATTCGTAATAATAATAAATATAGTATTTACACTCATGGACAAAAATATTGAATATTTGGGAATTTTACAATTTTTTTTGTAGTCACTATTATTTCAAAGTAATTTTAGATTACTGATGGCATTCATATAGTAGACTGATGTACTCAACTAGCTTGAAATTTTTTGAGGTTTATTTTAACGTTTATTCAGCGTTTAGGGTCATTCGTACATTTTATCATAAAAAACCTTCTCCACGTAAAGGAAAAATCATGCTAATTCGGTTATTTTTAGTTTATTTTATTAAGTTTAATTAAATATTGTTTTAATTTAATTTAAGTTTAAAACAGGTATGCCACTACCCTACCCTGCCAAAGTTCTACGTCTTCTGCAAAATCATAAAGCCTGTTGTTTAGAATTTGCAAGAACACATATTCACTGGAATATCAAGATCAGAAATCTATTATGGAAGCCAGATGGTCAAAACCACGTCTACGAAAGAGTTGGAGAATCGCGTATTTCGTTGGGAAGGTATTGGTTGGGAGGTACACACCGCACTTGAAGTGATTGGACGAATGACTGGCGTCTCTTACGTTTAAAACATCCCGCAAGATCATGTTTTGTTATATGTTGGTTACATTGGATATGAAAGATTCATGTTATTGCACGATAATGCTCGACCACATGCCCCTGCCAGAGTGAGTAATTATCTTGACGAGGTCCAAATTCGAAGATTGGATGGGCCACCCTTTAGCCCGGATTTAAATCCAATAGATCACATGTGTGATCACTTAAAATGCCGCATATGACAAAGAACTCCCGTTTCAAATACAATAGAGCAGCTTCGGCTTGCTGCACAGTATAAATGGAATACAATTTCCCAAGGATATGTCCAAAATTTACTTGCAAGCATACCGAGAAGAATGCAAGCTTTTTACCTTATTTCTCTGCTCTGCTAATTAATATTTTATGTTTCATTCAATGATATTCCAATAACAATGACTATAAAAACAAAATCACCGAAGGATTGCCGGTATAAGCAATCCCCTGCTTACCGACCAACGGCTTCGGGCGGATCAGTCGATAAGTAGTAGGACACTCTTTTGTCCTCGAGCTGAGAAATCGACTTCAAAGGCGGAAGAACCAATAAATTGGTCAATGGCAGAAGAATGCAGAAGGCAACGGGAAACCACTGCATTAAAGACTCATGGAGTATCGCTAGAAATCATCATGGCTTATAGAACTGGCAATCATCAACCCACTAATCATGGTTCTCGGATGCCAAGATTCGGCAGGGGAAGAAACAATAGTAACGACAGGGCTTCATGGAACGTAAGAAGTATGTATGAACCTGGGAAACTGAGAAATATACAGCAAGAGATGTTGCGACTGAAGATTGATATATTAGGAATAAGCGATACAAGATGGATCAGCTCTGGCAAACTTAATACAGACAATGGACGAATTTATTACTCTGGAAGCAGCGACACTCAATACAGATATGGAGTTGCTATGATCCTCAGTGAAAAAGTAACGAGATCAGTAACAGGCTTTGTTCCGATGTCCGAAAGAATTATAATGCTGCAGATATTGACAACCCATGGACAAAAATAAAGAAGAAATAGAAAGCTTTTCAAGCGAACTTAAAAAAACATTACATCTCACAGCATCTAGAGTAATCAATTATCATGGGTGATTTCAATGCAAAAATTGGCGAAGGAAAGTGCTACCCTAATGTAGTACTATATGGACTTGGTGAACGAAACGACAGAGAAGATCGCCTAATAGAATTTTGCCAGGAGCATAATGTTATAGCCGCAAATACATTTTTTAAATTACTCAAGCGACGCCTTTATACACGGAAATCGCCAGCTGACAAAGACAACAAAATCGTCAGAAATCAAATTGACTACATCCTAATAAAACACAGATATCTAAACTCAATTCAGGCAGTAAAGGCATATCCAGGAGCAGACGTATCCTCTGATCACAATCTTCTTATTGCTAGGTTTCAGCTTCAACTAAAAAAGACCCAAAAAAGCCACAACAACAATAAACTTAACATACAGAAACTAAAGTCAGAAGAAATAAAAGAAAATCTGAAACACGAAATCAACACAAATCTAGATAGAAACCCAAGAAATAATTGCAACGTAGAGCAGCATTGGCAATTTTTCAAAACCTCTATATTAAAGCCAAGTAAGAAAGTACTTAAAACAACCAAATGTAAGAAAAAAGAGTGGATGACCGAGGAAATTCTAGAGTTGATGAATGAAAGGAGAAAAAACAAAACCATCAATACGATCCGCTATAAACAGCTTCAAAACCAAATAAGAAGAAAACTTTGGAAGGCTAAAGAAACCTTCTTCTCTGAAAAATGTGAAGAAATAGAAGAACTGCAAAACAGTTATGACAACTTTAATCTACATAAAAAAGTCAGTAAATAAAGAGAGGAGTCAGGCAAGGCTGCATACTATCACCTCTATTATTTAACACTTATTCTGAAGAGGTAATTCGAGAAACTCTGGAAGATGAATCAGTCGGCATAAGAGTTAATGAAGTCTTAGTTAACAACATCAGAGATGCAGATGATACAGTAATAATAGCCGATAGTTCACAAGACCTGGAAAGACTCATAAGTAAAATAGTAATGTGTAGTAGGGAGTACGGACTCTCGCTCAATATCAAAAAGACGAAGTATATGAAAATTTGTAAAAACAACCGTAATACTAACGAAATCTTGATAGTAGAGGACCATCAGATCGAAAGATTAAAAAAGTACACTTACCTAGGAACACAATAACAGAAAATAATGACTACACTGCAAAAATCAAAGTCAGAATCGAAAAAGCACGTTCTAATTTTATGAAAATGGAAAAGGTCCTATGTGGCAAAGATTTAACATTAGCTCTTAAAGTACGCCTAACAAAATGTTACGTATACAGTGTACTATACTATGCAGTGAAATCATGGACGTTAAATCTAGACACAATGGGACGACTTAACACCCATGGAATGTGGACCTATAGAAAAATTGTGAGGGTTTCCTGGGTAGATAGAGTTACGAACAATGAAGTACTGAGAAGAATAGGTAAAGAGAAGGAAGTTGAACTTACAATTAAAGAAAGAAAGCTACAGTATCTCGGACATGTGATGCGGGGCGAGAAGTATGGCATCCTGCGGCTCATAATGCAAGGAAAGATAGATGGCAGAAGAAGCATCGGAAGAAGACGAATTTCATGGCTCAAAACCTGAGAGAATGGTTTGGATGCAGCTTAAAACAACTATTTAGAGCTACTGCCTCAAAAATTAAAATAGCTATGATGATTGCCAACCTTCGTAGCGGAGATGGCACCTGAAGAAGATAAAAACAGGAGGCATGCAGTTTATTAAATGAATTATATCAAATTTTACAAAAACAAAAAAAATTTAATCAAAAGTCAAAAACAAACAATTACTTTTTCACCTTTTGACTTTACGGAGCGCTACTGATTCAACGAAAGAATCAAGAAATCATAAGAGGGATAAAGTTTCATCCTGCGCACGATACGATTACGATCGACCATCGGCATATATCATTGTAGCTATTATTATTGCTATTTGTTACTAATGATTGTGTATGGTGGAATCAGTCGTGCATCATTACTCATTAATATAGATACTTCTTCGATTTGATCTCGATTCAACCATGAGAAAAACAAAAAGCTCACGATATGGTCCCACTACGTAATTTTTTCACATTTTCAAGTCAATATCGCTGTATCAGTAAGACGATTGTTGTCGTTATGTTTCTCTTGATTATACACATAATCATACGAGACGTGTAGGTCCTTGCAAGTTCAGTCTATTATGTAAAATTAGAACTAAATCATAGGTTTTTACAAAAATACAAACAGTGATATTATTTTAAAATTGTTGTTTCCAAACAGTGATTAGTTTTTTTTGTAGTTTTTTTGTATATCTAGTGTTTTTAAGAAAACTTTTTAATTATTCAAATAAAACGTTAATAAACTTACTTTAACCTTTAATTGTGGCTTATTCCCATTTAAATAGTAATTTCTTTAATGATATTTGGGCAATTTAGCCCATAGCCCAAATATTTGTATTATTGTGTTCCCTTCACTATTTTTCCATCTAACTTGATCAATTGATTTACTATGATCTAAATACGGCTGATAGGAGAATCCTTAAATCATTCTTATCCAGTGCTAGCAAAACTGTGCCATCAGCATATCTTAACTTGATGATGATTACACCGTTGGCAACATGAAACTTCTGTTCAGTCTTTCTCAGCTTCCCCGAAAACCTTTTGCATGTAAATTAATCAAAAGCGGGAAGAGCACACATCCCTGTCGAACTTCTCTGATAATAGAAACTTCTTCGGACGTCTAACCTTTAATTCTAATGTCAGTGGTCTGATTCTAGTACAAACCGGCTATTATCCGAATATCTTGTCGATCAGGATTTATGTCATTAAAAATAGCAATTAACTTTTCATGTTTAACAGCGTCAAATTCTTTCTCGTAGCTAACAAAGTAAATCAATCAACATTTACATATCGATATCTCTGTAGGAGAATCTGGAACCTTTTTTGAACCGATACGACGCTTTAAGTCAAACTGACATTTAACAATGTTTATTCACATTTGGTATATATTCTGGAGTGAATTATTTTAGAAACAACATTATTACATCAATAATATAACGGTTCTGTATTCTTTGCAGTACTTGCTCTTAGCCTTCTTAAATATCGACAAGAATAGTGATTTAGGCTAACAACAACTTCTAGGAATTATTTCGCAGTTGAGTAAGTTTAATAGAAGTACGATAGGTCTTCTATAATCGTGTTTAAAACCTTTATCTAGACTCTTTCTATGCTATGGCATGTAGAAGTTTTATCTAAGTGATATTTTTGCCATCATAGGTTGTAACCTTATAAGAGTTACTTCTTTTATCTACAAAAAGATTTTTACTATACCTTTTTAATTTTTGAAGTTATACTTCTATACGCACGGTCGGCGTTGGAAATTTGCACGGGAGTGAATCTGTGAAACCATTACATATGTAAGATAATGAGTAAGAGAGAGACATAAGATATATTTTTGGCTTTAGTATTTCAAAATAATCACTGTATGACAGACAACTGTCAATTTTGAAATCCGTTAGTATCATGTCTAATTGGCAAATCTTTTACGTGTTTGGTTCATACGCTGGTGTACGTGAGTTCGAATCCTAATATGAATTTCCTTTTTTATTTTTGAAATATTTAAAAACCTCACGTTAATGTTATTAAATATATGTAATATACGCAAAAATGCTAAATTTTAAAATAAAATGAAAATTTACAACATAATCCGAGTTGTTGGTTTTTTATTTTTATCTTCGTAAAGTAAGTTATGTATATCGGCAGTTTTAAATACTTATGAATATTGCATTTTAATTTGTATTGCATTATTATATTGAATTATGTTGCAGTGTATTGTATTGTAATTTTTATATTAATAACAAAATAAACAATGAATCTTACTGCAGACTATGTGTAAAAATTTTTTTTGCATTCAACTCCTTTTATACATATATGAAAATAAAAATATATATTTTCATTAAAATATTGATACAATCCTTCATTTACTATACTCCTATTACAGGTCAAATGTTTATATACAGCAAACGATGCACCGTATACCTATATACCTAATTATTTTTCTCTTTCTGCTATGTCTTACCTATAGCATTAAATATGTAATGATTGTGCAGATTGACTCCCATATAAATTTGTAACGGCGAACGCGTGTATAGAAGTATAACTTCTACCGGCAGTCCCACTGGACTGCCACACCCGTTTTTTTTTTTATTTAAAGAAACAAAGTCGCATCCACCCAAAGGTTATTAGCGACATTCCTGTAACATTTGTAATAATATTAAATTTAACATTTGTAACAATCAATCATTGTAACAATTAATTACAATTTGTGAACAATTGAACATTTGTAACAATTAATTAAGTTAAATTCTGTGTAACGTATATAGATTTTAAGTGACCTAATAAATTGTTCGGAACTAAACTTTTGTTGAGGAGAACTTTCAGGTTATTTGGCAAATTATAAGACTGCCTTTAATTTACATATTTAGGACAGTCTATCAAGAAGTGCTTTATACTGTCTACTGTATTGCATGTTTCGCATTTTGGAGGTTCACTATTTGAGAAGAGATAGGCATGAGTATAATTTCAGTGTCCAAGTCGTAGACGTGTAATAATAGTTTGGCATTTTCTACTTCTGGCTGTGGACTTCCATAAAAAAATATCACTTTTGATGGTTCTGAGTTTCGAACTAGAGTCATTCCACTCCCGATTCCACGCACTTAACACCTTATTTTTGAAATAAACCTTTTTCATTTTTGCAATTATTGTTCTGTACTACTAAAAATTTGGTGTTCCTTTATTTATAAGAATACTTATATTACTTTTTTTATATTGACCTGATGTATGTCTGATTTGCTCGTACATATTAAATGAGTCGTATTTAGCCTCCAACTTAGGGGTAGGCAACTAATTTTGGTTGGGGTCCAGACATAATTTAAGATAGGTTTGGGAAGGTCCAGGAAAAAAAATTGGCGAAACTTCGCGTTGTAAGCCTTTATCGAGTGAACCAAATTAACTCGTTAAATTTTCTTCACTCAACGGAAGCGTATCAAGGAGTTCTGACAAAAGCACTCGTATGGTTTGCTAGCTCATTCTAATTTTTACTCATACCAACATAATATGGAAAACAACAAATGGGTATACATTTTTAAAATCAATGTGAAAAGTTGCACTTGTGTTCTTGAGCCACTTTTTTAAAGTTAGGTTCACGCTGGAAGCAGCTAATGCGACTAGTGTCCTCAAAGTAAGCGTCTATCAACCTTGATCGATATTTTTTTGTCAAAAAATTCATTTTTAAAAACGAAGTTTTACAAAGAAATGTAGAGTCAAACATAGTAGCAAGGTAAATGACCAATTTCTTGCAGTTTTCATATTTCTATGGAACATGTTTACTCTAAAAGTCTAGGATGGATGCAGTTTTACGAGTTTGCAGCAAAATGCCTTTCTTTAAGTCTATAATCTCACTTTTAAAGCAAGGGCTTTCAAATTGGGATCGAATTACTCTCCTGCTGGATGAACTGCAAAAGACTACCTCTGCAAAGTCTTCAAATCTTCTTGTAAATTCCTTTTTATGACCTTTAATGGAATTGAAAAGTATTAAAACATCTGTTTTTGATTTAGAATTATTCTTCTGTTCAAGAGATCTTAGAAAGTGAATTAGTTCTTGACTTGCAATGTGTTTTTCAAAAATATCGAGCTTGTGACGAAACGAGGACACACTTTGTATCAGATCACATATTAATTTCTCATTTCCTTGAGAAAGTATTCAAGTTTTCTAAGAAGGTAGTTATTTACAATTAGCTATAAAAACTTTGAAATTGCCTGTGCTGAAAATCAGAACGAGGCTCATAAAATTTATCAACTTGATTATTACCTCTTTCAGAGGTTCACTAATTTTCCGGCGTAGGGCTGCCTGGTGAAATATGCATTGGTAAGATAGTAGCCCAGCATTCTTTTCTTTAATTCGATTTACAAGCCCCCTTTCTTTGCCGATCTTAGCTGGGGCCCCATCAGTTGACAAAGACACCATTTTATCGTAACTAATATTTGATTTTGTTATGAACTCATCAAAACTCTGGAATAAATCTTTTACATGTGTCTGGCCTTTAAAGGGCAACACTGCAATAAATGATTCTTCCATCAATATTTTATATCCAATATCAAAATATCTCACAAAAATAGATATTTGTTCGTCGTAGACAATATCACAGGATTCATTAAGTGCTATGGCGTAGCAAGACGCCTTTTACAAAATAAAATAAAATTAGTGACATAATAACGACATTGCTCGAGTGAAAAAATTTTGTCTTACTTTTAAACCCTTAACTAGTATAAATTAATATATTACCTCTTTAACATAAATTCTATTCTAAATAACGCCCTTAGTAAGCATGTATTATTTGATCATTTACTTAAATCTCCCTTTCACTTTTCTTGAAGGTCTTTTCACTTGCAGGTAATTTGTACTTCCTAATTTGATCAGTTGAATGGTACCACTCTTTGGACTACGTATATTTTTCGAGCAGGGAATTTGTATGTTCCCTTAAAAATGTAAATCCTTTAACATCGACCTAGTTTCATAATATATAATAACACTTATTATCTTAATTATCATATTTAAGAGTCATCTGACATCGCCAGTATTTAATAGTAGCCACATGACTGTCAACATTTTACCAATTTATTTTATTTTTTAACGTGATAAGACTTGCTTCTAAGTTAATCACTGAGAATGATTTTATAGGACTGAAAACTTTCTGAAAATTTATAAATCCATTTTGGATATTGTTAAAAGAAATCTATTAAATTTATGCCCAACTAACTTTATATAATCAAGTTTCTTTACAGGTCATTTTGACTAGTTATTTATTTGAAATTTTTTTCTTCTAGATCTGAGACCAAAAAGACATGACAAATTGCCTGAAAAAGCGGTCAATGTAAGTATTTTTTAAATCTTAATTATTCAAAACTTATCAAATAAAGTAAAAAAATCTTTGTTAAACAGCTAAATACATCTATTGTAATACGTAATGAGGAAACATTATTTTTTCTGTCCTTGTGTTGATAATGACTAGGTTATCTATATTTCTTGTTTTATAATTAAGAATACAAATTAACTTTTTTCAAGTTTATCTTGAGCATAAAAGGTTCATACATGTTGTACACATGCGATATTTCTCCTCCATTTGCTGTTGAAGAAAGGTCGTGTTATCGGCATATCTAACATATAATGTTCTTATTAATAGCTCCGACGTATTTCGGTAATATTTAAGATAAGTCTATTTTTAGTTGTCACAAGTAAAATAACTACTTTAATTTTCTGCAAATAAAGCAATATGAAATTTATCTGGAAATTACACCAGGTGTTTCGACATTATCAGTAGATAATTATATAAATAAATCATTGTGATTTGATTGTACTATTTGTTACTCACGTCATAATGTGGGTACTTTTTAAAAACATTTTTCATAAATCTATTTTACAAATACCTAAATCTCCTGAGAAATCACATAATTCCAGCAGTTGCTCACATTATCTATTAATATGGATGAAATTCCCGTGCTCAGAATGTACGGAGGTGTTAGATTTTTTAAACATTACATTTACAGACACAGTTATTAGTACAAAAGGTACCATAAAAATGCCATCTCGCTCTTCTGATCTTGCACTTTTTTTTACTTTTTCGTATGGAGTTTTGTGAAGCAACCAATTAACCGACATAAGCATGAACGTGCCGAAAATTTAGAGGAATTACGTTAAAAAATCATTCAGGTCTTTCAAAGCATAGCACCCGAAATTTTGGGTTACGAAATTAAAATAGATTAGGCTACTGCTTGGCTGAACGTGGTGGACTTTTTAAAAATTTAATTTAAAATTGTAATAATTAAAATAATGAAATTATTATTTTTTAGAATAAAATGTTTTAATTTATGCCATTAAGAATTTATTGTATTTTTTATGAATTGTTTCTTTCGGCAACAATGTACAGACAAGACTGCTCATAGTGCTTATGGGTTAATCACAGACATGTGGTTTATACTCTCGGACATACAAGTCTATAATAATATAATAGTTGTCTTAATCCCCTATAGTCAGATAATTTTTTCCGTACCTGTATATAAATCTACATATATAATGTATTTATTTAGCTAATACCTAATCAAGTATTTAATAAAACTCTGTTAATGATGTCTATATATAAATTATTATCATATAAAGGTTTTTAACTCCTAATTTAAAAGAAAAAAACTACGCTCTCGGCAATAGCGTCATAATGACTGGCATTATACCATCAATAAATTCACAATTCGTACCGTTGTCCTATCGAATGGTACCGCACCAGAACCATTCGTTATGATAATGAAAGCATCAAATTTGAAGACGTTATAATTATCATATTAAAGATCAAATAAGGTACCACTTCACTACACACTCGTGTCTTCGGGGTATAGCGATAGAGTAAGACTATTTCGAGGAACTAGACGATCAGATATGTAGTCCAATTAGAAGAGAAGAAGTAATTGATAAAATATTGTTCACGAAATTCCTACCCAGCTAATAACTATATTGGACGGCCGTGGTAGAAAAAAGTGGAACAAACAGCAACGGTTTGAGGAAAGTATTCTTTTTATTGCTATTAAATTATTTTTATATTATTATAGTATATATATAATATATATATATATATATATATATATATATATATATATATATATATATATATATATATATAGGTATATACAGTAGACTCCCTCTATAACGAGAACTGAAATGACAGACTAATTACCTCTTTATAAGCCGATCTCGTTATATCAGACAATCATAATACTGTGCATACATATGAATCTGTAGTTTTCTAAACCATTAACTTCCTATAGTGAAGCCATTCGGAGCAATATAAGATGCTAATAAATATTGTTTGAATGGCGTTTTTGAAAAAAAGTTATTTACTTTTATTGTCAATGAAATATATTAAAACATAAAAGAGTTGTTTACTTTTATTATCAATGATATACGTTAAAACAAAAAAGCTGTACTTATATTTTTTTCCAACTACATAATGTATAAATCGTATTTTCAAGGATAACATAAACTCTTGCTTCAGCAATTTTAAGAACTCTGTTATTTTTAACTGCTTTAAATGGTCCAGTATCATTCTATCATATATTTTCTAAAGATGTGAAACAGTTGTATTTATTCATTGTAAAGAAGTTTATTGCGGGCTGCAGTTAAGTTTATTGAGGGTCTGTTTGAAAAGATATTCATTAATAGCCACGACCGGACTAAAAACGTAAAAAACACGTTTTTGAATCTTATTTTCTCTCGTTATAACCAAATTTGCCTCGCTATAGACGGTTATAGTTCAATAGAAATTTCACGGGACATCTAATGTATCTCGTTATAAACGAAACCTCGTAATAACCGTGTTCGTTATAGAGGGAGTATACTATATTATATATAGGAAAAAGTAGTCCAAAATTTTTTTGACTAGTTTGGAAAAAATATGTAAATACTTTTTTCTTTTTGGGTGTGGTAGTCAATAAAAAATAGAGCTTTGCTAAGGCGTACTATTTATTCTGAATCCAAGCTTTCGGTGGTTTTTTGCCACCTTTACCAAGGTCTACAAAGAAAATTACTATATTGTAACAATTTAAATGATGCAGTAAAAAAGCTATAAAAAACTTACCCGAATGTAAGATTCGTGGCATAAATAACAACGTTAAATAACATGATATGTACTAAAATTGCAACTAACCTTAAAAATGTTACTGTTTAAAAAGACACTTTGAAAATTAATACATACGTTAAAAAGTTAAAAAACAAAATGAAAGACGACATGTTAAGACAGTCTTCGTTGCAAACTTGATTTCAGTCACATTTCACGAGCAGAAAGAGAAAGTGGGAGGACAATTATTGTTTAATAGTTTGAAGAAAATACAAAAAACAACTTTCAAACTAATGTCTAACAAAATACTGTTTATGAATTTTGAGTACTACTAACTGTATTGGTATAATACAGTTTGGTAATGGAATAGGAGACCTCAGTGCCGTTTCAAGGTTCTTGTATTTATATAGAACACAATACTGGTACGTTACAAGTGAGGGGAGTAGGCAGATTGAGACCCCGAACTCGAACGGAACCGTATCACTCTTGATAATGCCTCCAAAATGGGTGCCGAAATGTCGAGTATTAAATTACCATGCTCTTCTACGCTCTCCTAGATGACAGACTTTCATATTTTAAAGTAATTTTAAAAGCTTGAGCCTTTCTTTATATCTAAAAAATTTTTACCATTTAAATTTGGAATTTTTTTTTGCGGACTCCGGATTGCTGAATTATTATACCAAAACTATTCAACCGATTCTAATGAAATTTAGCTCACGTTTTAGTTGTATTACAAAAGTTTTTTTAGGCGAAATGTGAAGGTTTTAAGTTATGTTTAGGCGGTCGAAAAAATTTAAAGGAAAAACTCCAGTCGTTTGCAATTTTACATTTTATTCAGTCAAATATTATGGAAAATTAAAAAACAAAACTTTTAGATTTTATAATTTTTTTCTGTAGGAGCTCTCCCTTTTTTTGCAAAATCAAAAATTCTTTTTTTTTTCAGATTTTGTTAAATTAAAAATTGAGCATAAGGTTTGCAATTGGCATATAACGTGATTATTGATACAAAGTACATCCTGACCTGAAGTGAATTCAGTAAAAAAATAGACTTCTATGAAAAATGTCAAATTCAAAACAGATCCCACATCCACTATTACTATTCTATTGTAGCATAGCTTTGAGGATGGCTTTGTAAGCCAAAAGCACATACTAAGAATGAAATTTTTTACACACTTTAAAAACACTTTTTTTTATTGGTACCCCATTTTGATTATTTAAAGTACGCCTCGGCGTGTTTAAATTTAACTTTCAAAAACATGCGTGTTTTAAAGTTACCATGGCAACATCAACAGTTTTAAATATTGATTGGACCTGACAGGCGTTCAAACCTTGTAACGTCAAATAAATAAAATATGAGTTAAATATTACTAACAAACGTTTAAAAAGATTTATTAAAATATTTGAAAACCTTAATCTTTTAAATAATTGTGAAAAGTACAGTTGGTATTGTTTGAAATATTTATACTTCCGTTTGTTAAATAAGGGGAAATAATATTCAAATTAAGACTACCGACATTATCAAAAGCCAATGGGGTTGTACTTCTATTAAAGGTACTTCCAATATTGTTTGGAACATTTTTCTTATTGGTAATACTCTCTTCAACGTAACCAGTCGCCTCATCTACCGATTTCCATTATACTTGTAATTAGATTTGATGTATTGTCATGCCACTGTTCGCCATAATTGTAGCCGACGTACGTCGAAACGCATGTCCCGTGTATTTCTCAGGATCGTCCAATTTTAGATAACGTGCAATTTGCAAGGGACATGATCCAAATGCATTGATACCAACTACTTGATAAGTGCGCTTCCCTTTATTATTACCGTAAGAAAACTTGATCTGTACTTAAATTTGTGGGGCGCAATAATTAATACTTTTTTACCAAACGCACTTAATTAACTGCATAGCTATCAGCAACTGTAAAACGCCGAGCCATCACAGTCTTAGATGGTCGGATAGTAATAAGCAATACGCTTCCTTCTTCCTTGATGTCATGTAAGCGTAAATCGCACAATTCACATCTTCTGCAAGAGCAAAAATACCGCAAATGGCTACCACCTTCAAAAAATAAATACGTAATGTCCGGAGCATCTGTGAAAAACTTTCTCAAATGCACTTTTACAAATGATTTTTGCACAAATTGACTCCTTTGTTTATCCTCAACATATTTCAATTTCAAATGGACAGCCCATATAGTCGATCGCTTGTACTGTTCCGAGATTTTCTGAAGGTAAGCAAGCACAACTCGTTTATCTGCATCTCTTACTTATCTTTTCCATCCATTTAATGAACTTGTCGTATTCTTTTTTATAAGCGTCTTCCGATTTTTGCAGAATTAACCGCGATTCTGCTTTATTATTTAAGTAATCAATGTTAGCACTCATTTTTTAAGCAATATATAACCAGTTCTTTTTCTTGATGTGCCCAGTCGTTACGAATGTTGGCGATCATCATGGCAATCTTTATCTTATCTGCAGCAGCGCGGAAAAGCTGCACAGCTGTTGTATTGAACCAGATTCTAAGGTTCTTTAACTATGATGTTCTTCTTCTTCCTGGACCTCGTTTTCCAAATATTTTTTCTTGTAGGATGGCTTGAAGGGAGCATATCTGGATTCATTTCGTATAATATGTCCAAATAACTGTAACTTTCAAGATTTGATGGTGGTCAGTACATCTCGGTTCTTATTCATTCTTCTGAGAACTTCCTCATTTGTGACTCGGTCAGTCCACGGGATCTTAAGCATTCTCCAATATCATCATTTAATCTTCGCTTATCCACTGCTGGACATAGATCTCCCTCATAATTCTCCATCTATCTCGATCCTGTGCCTCTTGCATCCAATTCCTACGACAACGTTTTAGATCGTCAGTCCAACGTGTTGGTGGACGACCTCTGCTTCGGTAGGCATCATCTCTTGGTCTCCATTCCAGTATCCGCTTTGTCCATCTATTATCTGTCATTCGAGCCACGTGACTTGCCCAGTTCCATTTCAGTGTTGCTACTCTCTCTACTGCATCAGCCACTCCTGTTCTTTGTCGTAGCTGACGATTTGGGATCTTGTCTCGTAGTAAAACGCCCAACATAGCACGCTCCATCGCCCTTTGACACACACGGATCTTTTGAACTGTTCTCCTTGTCATGGTCAACGTTTCCGCACCGTAAGTTAACACTGGCAAAACACACTGATTAAACGTTTTTCTTTTAAGGGATATTGGTATATCAGACGATTTGAAAATATGGTTCAGCTTGCCGAAAGCTGCCCAAGTCTGTATTATATGACGGAGAAGCTCAACGGTTTGGTTATCTTTTTCTATGCGAATCTCATGACCTAGATATTTATAGGCCACTACCTGGTCTATGGATCTTGTTCCTACGCATATATCTTCGCTGACTACAAGATTTGTCATCATCTGGGTTTTAGATATATTTATTTTCAATCCCCCTTCTAGCGAGGAAAGGTAGAGCTGATTTAAAAGTTCTTTGGCCTCATCTATCCTATCAGCTATTAGTACAATATCATCTGCAAACCTTAGATGGCTAAGCTTTTCTCCGTTTATGTTTATGCCCTTGTCGGTCAGTTTTGCCCTTTTACATATATATTCCAAAAGCGTAGTGAACAGTTTCGGCGATATGGTGTCCCCCTGGCGTACTCCACGTTGTTTTGGGAATTTCTGGGTTTGACGATCACCCATTCTAACACTGGCTGTTGCGTTTTGGTATATGTGTTTAATTATATTTATATACCGATAGTCAATTCGGCATTCTGTCAAGGCTTCCAACATTTTTTGTTGATTTACGGTGTCGAATTCCTTTTCCAAATATAGTCACATCTTAAATGCTTCCAGTTTTCTGCACATATCTTCGTTCAAAGTTCACGATTCAACACCATAAAATAGGACAGAGAAGACGTAGCATCGTAGCACTCTTACCTTTGTATCAAGAGAGAAGTTGTGACTCTTGAAGAAGGCCCCCATCCGATTGAAGGTGGATCTGGCTTTTCCGATGAGTGCTCTAATCTCCTGGTTGTTGGTCCATTCGTTATTTATTATGGTGCCGAGGTAGTTGTAGTGCGTCACTCTTTCTACAGGGGATTGGTTGACGTTGAGTTGAGCTTCTGTAATTCTTTTCTTGCTAATTATCATAAGCTTTGTCTTCTTAACGTTTATATTGAGTCCATATTGTTGACTGTAATACGTGATTTTGTTCATAGGAACTTGTAGGTCTTCTAAGTTGTCCGCAAATACTATGGTGTCATCTGCATATCTGATGTTGTTTAGCCGGCAACCATTTAGTAGAGTAGTTTTGTGCAAAGCTTCGATAAATATTTTTTCAGAGTACAGATTGAAGATTAGAGGAGACAAAATACAGCCTCGCCTCACTCCACGCATGATTTTCACATAGTCAGTGTTTTCACCTTTAACTCTGAAATTTGCTGTCTGATTCCAGTTAAGATTTCGTATAACCAGTAATAACAAGTAATATAATCAAATATAACCAGTATTAACAATTAATCTGATGTGACAGATTGCAAATTAATTTTTATTTTCCTTATTTCGTTAACAACGAAAGGTATACTGATGTACATAACAAATGCAACCATTTTATAATACATGATTTCAAAGTTTACCAATAAAAAAAGCATTAAATATTTGTAAGATAACTGGTCTTTAAAACACTTGCTCTACTTCGAGCGTGTTTTAAAGACCTTAATATTCACTTATACTTTAATATACTATTCTTTTCCATTTTTTTATTTATTAAATAATTAAAAAACTAAAATGTACTTAAAATTAGTAACTTACCAGAAAAATGTAATAGTACTACTAATATCTTGAAAAATTTAATCCAACTTAAAGATTTGCCCGAATCTCCATCAAATCAGGAAATTTTGCAGATATAAAATTTGACTCATTCTTAGCAGCATTTTAAAATTGTTTCAATGAATGAAAAACCCCAGATATACATTAATTCTTTCCAGTTGAAAGTTATGAATGCCCAGAAGAAAAATAAATCTCAACGCAAGAATTCCCATTCACAACATATCAATTTTTTCGATACTACAAAGAATTTACTAAATAAATTTCACGCATCATTCTACCCATATAAATCTTAATAGATCTTTTTGTAGTCGTACCGAGCGAGCACTCCGTACATCTACAAATTATTCCGTAGACCGTGTCTAAATATCCACATCCTGATATCGCTTTTTATTTGACTCCACTTCAGTGGTTTATTAAAATATAACACCTTGTCTTTTCTTCGATTCAATTTCATGTCATTTTAAAATTCCCGTCATATTTGGTTTAAGGCGAGACGGTGACGAGATGTGGAGTGATCAAGCAGTTTATTTTTCATTCATGAAAGAAAAGAATTCCACTGGAAGGTTCGTAATTCAGGAAGTTTGATTATCTTTTCTGTTCACTATTTTTATACTTAGTCGATATTTGTTGGCGATGGTGTCGTGTTTCCGATTTTAAAATAGATTCTGTTATAATAATAAATGTGAAACATTTTTTAATATTTTCTTAGGCATATGATAGCTTCGGTTAAAGGAATACTGTAAAAAATACGTTTCAACAACACAACAGACGAAATAACGGAAGGTTTGTGTCAAAAAATTTGTCAAAAAACGTTAAATTTCTAGATTTATTTCTTGTCTTTTAAATTTTCAATAAAAATAATTTTTCTACATTATAAATAATTCCATACTTCTTCTGTTCCATCTTCTTATATTTTGAGTAATTTTATTAGTTAGTTTTTAAATCTGTAATTTTAGACGTTTGTTTGGTAAATTTTTTTTTATCTGAAATCTCTTCAAAAGATTAAAATTATAGTTGAATATGTACATTTTTCTTGAAGATCGACAAGTGCAATTGTTATCTTTGAAAATGGCTACGGAATTTACCATTAGGTAAAGCAGAAAGCCGGCTATTGTTTGTGAATAAGTTCCTGCACTTGTTGTTTTTAAAAAAGGACAGTAATTAATTTGTTATGCCGGCATTGGGAGTTAACCCAGATTAAAAAGTTGTAATTTTAAAGGCTAAAACTGATTTTAACCACCCCTCCTCTTGACATTTTGTTATCTACTTTTGTAAGGAATAACATTTTTGAATCACTACCAAGCCAAACGTGAGCATGTACACATCGCTTATTGGGTATCCCTAACATAGATAGTTGCTTTAACATCTTTTGTCTATCTAATCCATCAAACGCCTGTTTGAAATCGATATACAAGTTGTAAATAGGTATGTTATATTCAACACATTTTTCATGTATACCTCTTAACATATGTATTTGGTCTATAGTTGACCTCTTTGATCTGAAGCCACATTGGTATTTACCAATAATCTCCTCCGAAAACGATTCCAGGCTGCTCTATATAATTCCTGTATATTCCTATAAAAAAAACTTATCTATTATATAAAAATGAATTTTTATTTTCCTATGTCACAACGTAACTTGAGAATGGATTTACCGATTTCATTCATCTTTTTTTTTAAGTTTTCTAATACTGTGTATAAGATTCTTTCGAAAAGAAATTTTATGAAAATTGCATGGAAAACTAAAAGATTTCAGAAAATTTAACGTATATTTAAATTTTTCCTTTGTTCCTTTATAGACTGTAGACAAGTCTCGTCATAGTTAATATTACAAATATTTTATTTATTTTTGCAAAACATGGCTCTATTTTTTATCGCCACTTTCATCACATTCCCATCTCGCCCGACGCCGAGCTGGATGGGCAATCTTGGGCATGCATGACCATTACCACGCTTTGTTGGTTTTGGGCTAATTACCCACTAGAAGATTTACCTGTCTCTCACACGTCGTTATTTATTACAGCCCATATCTATCGCAAGCCATAAGCCATAGTCGACTCGACTCCGGCTGTAATAAACACACGGTAGAAGTAAGATGCTAGTGCACCATATAAATTACCCATTGGCGTAGTATGACTTTAATTAAAGCAGCTGACATATTTATGACCAATTAAATACAACTAAAAGATTATAAGTAGGTTTTACAAAGCAACTATAGACATTACCATAATTTTTTTATATAGAATGTGGCATAATATATATATATATATATATATATATATATATATATATATTTATATATATAATATATATATATATATATATATATATATATATATATATATATATATATATATATATATATATATATAGATATATAAATATTTGTGTGTGTGTATGTGTGTGTGTTAGTACAATTAAACTTCTAGCTACAATAGGCCCAGTAAATTATATGGCAATCTGCTGCTGCGCAAAAATTATATTTTTTGAGATTTAATATTAGTCTTATTGGCTTTTTTCGTGACGCTATCGATTTCGCTAACCTAACCTAATATGCATAGGTGACGATAGCATAAAACGCGTAAAAACTTTTAAATACCTTGGCACCACAATCAATGACCAATCGGATCCACAACAAGAGATAAAAACCCGAATACAAATGGCAAGACAAGCTTTTGTGAAATTCAGACCGCTCCTATGTAATCAAAACCTAAATTTCGAAATACGCTACAGAATGGTCAAGTGCTACATATGGTCCATCTTGCTTTATGGCATGGAAACGTGGACTTTAAAAAAAACATCTATCAACAAACTTGAAGCATTTGAAATGTGGTCATTAAGAAGAATGATGCGCATACCTTGGGTGGATAGAGTTCGAAACGATGACGCCCTTAAGAGAGCCAGTGTGGAAAGAGAACTCTTTAAATTAATTAAAAAACGCAAGATTGGTTACCTTGGGCACATATTGAGAGGAGCAAAATATGAAATACCACAGTTAATCCTATAAGGGAAGATCGAAGGTAGGAGAGGAGCCGGCCGCAAACAATTATCCTGGTTAAGGAATATTAAAGAATGGACAGGAATACACAATACAGGCGAGCTGTGTCACGCCGCCAAGAACAGAATTCTAGTAATGAGATAGTCGTCTACGCACTTTGGTGTATGGCATGTTAAGAAGAAGAAGAATCGATTTCACTTGACGAAAACCAGATGTCACAAAGATCTCTTTTTTTAATGGACATCCGAAATTATGGGAAACTTTGGTCCGTGTAAGCACAGAGAGAGTCTTAAACATTTTTAAATCTAAGACCGACATATAAAACGCAAATTCGCACACCGAATTTACAAACAAACTAAAAATCCTACAGATTTGAAACTCAACAAAGTTCACAAGTTTTCTGACTCTTCAATTTCTACCACTGCTATTCATGCTTTAGCAAAAAGGTTCACTATTTCTATTCAGTTTCGGCCCTAGGCCAACATCATATCCATACATACAACAATTCAAGTACATCTGCAGAACTTTCGTCTTTTAATAAGCCCTTATCTAAAATGGTTAGCGCAAAAATTATATCGATAGAACTCCACAGGGATCTATCTTTCGCGTGATTCCAGTCCAAAGAATCATATCCTTATCATAGAAAAGCTTTTTTCCGTATATTTAAGGTGTCACTGATAAAATCGATACCATTCTTAAACCATAAGAAAATGGAGAGATAATTTAGCACTTACCAAAAAGTTTCACGTGTTGTTTCGTTATAGACAACATTACACACCAATAACTTAAAAATAATGAAATTCTTTGTATAAACTTTTCACCATCATACAAAGGTCAAATAAATCAAAGAATCTAAAACAGAATCTATAAATATTTTATTTATTTTGGCAATTTAGACTCAGTTTTAGCTCTAGGCCAACTTCATCTTCGTACAGATCAGATCATTTATTTTGAAAATTCTAGAACCATAGCCCTTATGGTATTTCTATAAACAAAGCAATATCCGAGAAGCTATTGAGATCCAAAAACACCCTAATTGTCTTTATAAAAGAGATAAAGGATCCAGTTTCCTTCGATATGAAGACTTTTCCTTAATCATAATAAAACGTCGCCCTCTTCGTCTACTAATTTTCAGTTTCTGTCATTTCAGTTGTTCTCTACAAAACAAAAAATTCACCTGGTGAACAAATAGATTAAAAGAAAGCACATAACCACACATTTATATAGTACTCCATCTCAGTAAATTGGTTTCAGTATTTGATTTAGGTGGCGGGTAGATACTTATTTGTGATTTCGATAGGTGACAGATCTACTTAAGTGATGCGCTTCTGTCTATGCCAGCTTTGGTTTACCTCCTAATATCATAAAGGGGAAACCACCATCTTACCCTCAGTCCATATCTAAACCTATTATTTCTCTACCAATATCCTGGACGGATTTACTGATAACGATCCTAGATTAAACATGGAAATAATTTTGATTAACGCACAGGAATTATGGTCTTTGGAAGAATAGGAGATCGAGGATCTGCTACTAAGAGATTGCTACTAACACAGCAATTATGATTGCCAACAGACGGAACTCTAGGAAGAAAACAGGGACTGTATAAAAATTAGGTACAAACAAACTTGGGCAATTAAGGTTAGGCAATGAAATAACAAAAACAATCACCGGAACAAAAGGCCTCACACAGGGATGTGGTCTTCACACAGGGATTTTGGTAAATTTTATCCATTCTTTTCTGTTTTTTTTTTTGCCAATTGTGTTGCTTCTTGCCAAGATTTGCTCTTATTTTGTACTATCTCTGCTATGTTGCTATTCCACTCTTTGTTGGTCTGTCTCTTCTATTTTTCCCTATTGGTTTAGCTTCATACACTCTTTCCACTTGCCTGTTACTGTCCATTCTCTTTATATGACCTTCTTCTTCTTCTTGTGCCACTTCTATTGGAGATTGGAAATCAAGGCTATCCTGACCTTGTTTACAGCTGACCTAAAGAGTTAATTAGTGGTACAGCCAAACCGCTCTCTCAAATTACGCAACCATGACATTCTTGTACGGCCTGGATTCCGTTTTCCTTCTATTTTTCCTTTTATTTTTCCTTGCATTATATTTTGAAGTAATGCGTATTTATGTCCTCTGATCAGGTGATCCAAATATTCGAGTTTTCTTAGTTTGATCGTTAACAAAATTTCTGGGTCTGTTCCTATCCTTCGCATTACTTCAAAGTTTATAACTCTTCAATATTTTTTATATTGTTCTGCTTGAGAGTCCAGGCCTCTACACCGTATAATAGCGTGTTACATACGTAGCCCCTTAGCATTCTTAATCGGAGAGGGATGCTTATATCTCTGTTGCAGAAGAATTTCCTCATCTTTATGAAAGTGGCCCTGGCAATTTCGATACGTCTTTTTATTTCATTGTTTTGGTCTCCAGTTTCGATTATTGAAGTAACCAAGTATTTGTTACTTGATACTTTTTCAATTTAAATGCCGTTTATACTAATATGTGCTGGTTGTGCCATGTTCTTACTGAAGATCATATACTTGGTTTTTTTGATATAGATACTTATGCCATAATTGTTGCAGGCAATATTTATATTTGTCAGTAATCGTTGTAATTTTTCTACTGTTCTTGCGACTAGTACAGTGTCGTCTGCATATCGAATATTATTTACAACCTCTTCATTGATTACGATTTCTTCGTTTGCTTGCAAAAGGGTTTCCTGGCAGATGCTTTCACTATAAACATTAAATAGCAGCGGTGACAAAATGCATCCCTGTCGTACTCCTCTACGTATATGACCAAAATATACTAATTTTTTCTCCTTTATTGTATTCTTTCCCCTATCGTTTTTCTAAGTTATTTCATCTCTGCTTCTTGTTTTCTACTCTGGTTCTCGATGCTGCCTTTGTTATTTTTTAGTGTTCCCAGGTATTTGTATATGTTTGTTTCATAGGTTTTAATTTTTATCTTATCTAGTGTTCGGTGTATTTTTTTACTTCTGCCTAATATTTCTTTTGGTTTATCTTTTTTCTTCCTTGTATTATCATCTGATCTAGTATCGTCACTGTCTAAACAGATTTTAAAGGCTTCAAGTTGTATTTATTTCCACTATTCGTGAAAAAGGTATTATTCCGATTCTAGTATTTAATCCATCTCCTATTACATAGTCTGTTTTATAGTAGAATGTGGAAGAGTTAAGTGCGGGAAAATTTTATTAACCGTTTTGTTTTCTCGTTGTCTGTCAAAGCTTCCGTCTGTTGAAACGTCGGAATGTCTTCTTCTCAGTCTGTCAAATCGTCAGCCCGTCTTCTTAGTCTGTTAAATTGTAATCTGCTAAATCGTCTTTTTCTCCTCTAAAGAAACCTTGTTCTAAGTTCTGTTTTTCTCTCACCAATGTGTTTGTCAAGAAGCGTTTTCTAGCTGGGTCAGTTCATTTTATCCGTATTACATGCCCTAACCACCTCAGATATTCTATCGATTCTATTTTACGATATCTGGTTCCTGGTATATTCTATAAAGTTCAAAGTTTTATCGTCTTCTTCACACTCCATTGCCGTTAGCCGCTTCGTATCTTAGTCTTAGTACTTTACTTTCGAAACATCCCAATATATTTTCATTACTTTTTGTCATGTCTTGTTTGGAGTATAGGTCTCTGAACCATATACTAAGACTGAGTGCATCTCCTTTCTTCTCTCGTCTTTCCCTGTGTTAACAATATTAGCATTTCATATCGCTATGCCCTCATCACGTGTCCCAGATATTGTACTTTTCTTATTTTTATTGTTTGTAATATTTCATATTCTTTGCCCATTGTCGCAATTCTTCCGTATTTTCTTCTGTATCCATGCTATCCTAAGCATCTTTCTGTAACAGCACATTTTGCTGTGTTCTTGCTTTATTAATCTTTTAATTTCATGTTGTAGTATCGAAAACACTTAACATCTTACAGCTCTTACTCTCAGTTCTGATCTAAGGTCTTTTTTATTTTTAGAGATACATTTCTTACTATTTCTATCCTGATCTTTATTTCTGTTGTTTAATCAATATTCAGGTTCCCAGGTATTTGTATTTTAATACCCTTTCTATCGGTACATCTTTCAAATGCATGTTTATATTAATTTTTATTCCATATTTTTCACAGAAAATGTTTATCTTGTTTCGTAGTAGTTGGCTACTGCTGTTACTGTTGGCGTCCTTATTTTTATAAACTTTAATTGTTTGCTGTTTATTATTAAGTCCATTTATTGTACCCGCTTCTTTTAGTGTTACATACGCCTCCCGTGTAGCGTTTTCTGTTCTCCCAACAATATTGATATCATCAGCATAGGCAAGGATTTGCACTGATTTGATATATATTGAACCAGTGGTTGTGGTTTGTGACATATCTATTATGTGACTTTTGACATAATATTTTAAAATGTTCAAATAAACCCCTGGATTTGTTCTCTACATTTAATTTTTCAAGGGTTAGTTTTGTTAAATTTACCAACTGATTTGGTACTCCTAGTCTTTCATTACTCTGAACATTTCTCTTCTATTTACAGAGATGTAGAGGGTTTTCCGGCGGTTTTATTTTTATATTCCAGCGATTTTTTTTATTTGTCTCAGGGTTGAAATCTGGTGAATTGTTGATTTAGCACCTCTGAAACCAGCCTTCGTTTTCTAATATTTGTCCTGGATATAATGCTGTATGGTGACATAGTATACTGGAGAATATTTTACATGCAGCATTTAGTAGCGTAATTCCTATGATTGGAGCATTCAAAGATATCTGTTTTATGTACACTAGTGGCCAAAATTCTGGAAACTTTTCAAAAATTTTAGTTTTGTTATCAACATTTTTTTTTTCGCAAGACATGTTATTTATAAGTTTATCTAATATTTTATCTATAGTTTATCAATTATTACATTATTTTATGCTTCTACTTAATATTTAACATCTATTTTAAGGGGGAAAATCCTCTAAAAATTTAAAAATAAATAAAACAACAGCCGTTAGCTATTAGTAGATATATTTAAAAAAATGGTACAATGATTATTTTCAACAAAATTAGTATTTGGTAGAATAACCTTTGTTTTTTAGCACAGACTCAATTCTGCGAGGTATGGAGTTGACGAGACGAGCCAAATCTTCTGGTGTAATAACTCTAAACCAGTTTTGAATAATGGCTTCTATCAGTTCTTTTTTGTTGCTTGGGTTTCGGCGTGATACTACGACTTTCAGCCTTGACCATAAATTTTCTATTGGATTTAGATCGGGACTATTTCCAGGCCAAGGCAGAACAGTAACATCATGGTTTCTCAACCAGTCCATGGAGGTCTTAGCCGTATGACAAGGCGCTCCATCCTGCTGGAAAATGCATTCTTGGGCATCCCCTTCGAACAAATCTCTGATAGTCGGCAGCAGTTTGGCTTGCAGTATCTCTTCCTGATATTTTTTTGCATTAATATTGCCCTCTATTTCTGCTAAACGTCCAACTCCATTAGTGGTCATTCAAGCCCATACCATGACACTCACAGGATGCTTCATAGTGACCGTAGTACACTGAGGCAAAAGGTCTTCTCCCGGTCGGCGGCGAACAAACTTCACTCCGTCACTCCCAAAGATCGAGATTTTGATTTCATCACTCCAAATTACTTTACTTCATTGTTCTTCTGTCCACCCTCTGTGTGCCAAAGCCCAATCAATGCGTTTTTGCCTCTGTTTTTTGTTCAGGGATGGCTTCTTTCTAGTAATTCGTGCTCGCAATCCATTTTCACACAACTTTCTTCTGATAGTGCGGTCCGATATTTGTAATCCAGTTGATTTGACAATACCGTTAATATCTATCGCGGATCTGCGACGATCTTCTAAAGAAAGTCGGCATATTCTAAGCACATCGTTGTGACTAACTTTGGGTTTTCTGCCAGATCTTTTTGCTGATTTTGTCGTTCCACGTTTGCAAACTTTCATTACACCTGATTTTGTGGCGCCACCACCCAATTTGTTTGCTATTTCTTGATAAGTGTAACCTTCTTCTCGAAGGATAATAATTGCTTTGGCTCTCTTTCCTGGCGACCAGTCAACACGTTTTGGGTTTCTGGTTGCCATTTTCGTTGAATCGACGCTGATGAATTTCTCTCCGACAATTAAACAATATCACCTTAGTAACAACTACCTGATGTCACTAATAAACACTGGAAGCCGCATAAAACTGTACTAAAGGCCACCTGACCGCTTTCAGTTGAGTTGTTGACTGACTAGCAAAACCCTGACGCAATACAATATTGCCAATGTTGCCATTCACAAAAATCTCGGATTTTCGGCGTTTCGCTCGAATCTGGTTCCATATTTTATTAAATAATGATGTTAATAAAAAAAGAGTGAGAAATACATAAAATATTATGCAGGAATATAAAACAATAAAACAAAAATGTAATTGTAATGGTAAACTATATAAATCATGATCACGAGACGAGTCTTGCTAAAAAAACAATAATTTTTGCAAATTTTCCAGAATTTTGGCCACTAGTGTATGTTGCAAAGTAATCCAATATTCCAATAACAGTGGAAAATTGTACTATTGTATTGTTTTAAATTCGTTGTGTGGGTGTGAGACAAAATGTTATTTCCGTGACAACTTTAATTACAATTTTTTTTCTATAGCTGGATACACACATACAACAAATACGTATGTAATCATATATTTTAATTTGTTTCTTTTAACCCTCTACCAACGACATGTCTATGATACACCGACGAAATATAAAGTCGTGATTTTATTTTGTATTATTAAAGCCAGCTCGTTTCATAGTGCTTACATAGTGAAAACATTTTCATTATATGCTTATACCATCGTGGAAAATATTACAGCGTGTAAGATTTTTCTCTTTTTGAGGTTAAATGCACGTAGGAGTCAAGTGCTCTGAACTTATTCGGTGGTGCTCAGACAAATTCGAATTGTACTGCATTATATTCAGCTTGTAAAATATTTAAATACATGGTTTCGTTTATGTATAAATACGAATTAGATGTTAAATAAAATTACACTGCTGTTAATCTTATTTATAAAGAAATATAATATTATTACGTGGTATAATTGTATTTAGAAAAATATGGGCTTTTCAATTTTTGAATTTATTTTTCTTTCATCATGCGCAGCTAGCTTGTAGATGGTCATATGCCATGTGCTACAAAAATACTGCACTTATTGATTGCTTCTCTGAAATCATTTACACAGGAAATTCTTTACTCCTTTATTTTCCCCATTCTAAAGTTCTATGCAGAGGAAGAACAAATGATGCTAGTGTCCTCCGGAGGCGTGTCAGCCGGGAGCTGACAGCCGTGCCGGACGCATCAAGGAATTTGGATATTGGTCAAAATACTTGGGAATTCCAAGTTTGGCCAAATCCAAATTTCTAATTGACTCGATGCAGGGAAATTCCATTTTTGCTACGTAAAACAAAGGATTTGTTTTACATAAAAGCAGGTGGATTTTCTCCCATCGGTCAGTCGAGCTTGCCTCTTCTACTGTAGACCTAGTCGGTGCTATTATTGTTCCTACTAAGTTATTGTTTTATTTCTGATTTCCTATATACCATTTTATTATAGCATTATTGTATATTCAGACCTTTTGAGGTTAGAATATTACATTGATCTATATTTGTTCATGTACTGATTGTTTGATATTTTATTTGATTATTTTGATTGTTTATTTGTCTTGTATTTTGTGTCTAAGTTGTTCTTCCGTAAGTTAAGAACACTTAGAAATATTTATCTTGCTTTTTCTATTTTATATTTTGATTTGTACTTTGTCTAAGTAGTTCTTTCCGGTAAGTCAAAGAACTCTTAAAAATATTTCTCTGAATATTTGACTTGTTATTTTAATTGTGCGTCTAAGCCGTTCTTTTCCGGTAAGTCAAAAGAACACTTAGAAATATTTTCCTAATCATTGTTGCATTATTATTTCCGATATTTTATCTAAGATATTTTCTTCCTTAAGTTAAGAAAATACTAAATACATTTGTCTCTTTCATTTTTTATTTTATGCTAAGTTGTTTCTTCCGTAAGTCAAGAAACACTTAGCAACATTTCCACATCTTTTCTGTATTTGATTTTGCGTATTTGTAAGTCGTTTCTTCCGTAAGTCAAGAAACACTTATAAGTATTTGTATTCTTATTTTTCCATATTTGATTCTCTTGTTTGTTTTCACTCTAAGTTGTTTCTTCCGTAAGTCAAGAAACACTTAGGAATATTTCTGCACTTTTCTATTCTTTTATCTTGTGTATTTTACTTTTCATTGTAAGTTGTTTCTTCCGTAAGTCAAGAAATACTTAGAAACATTTTCTTTGCATTGTACTTTTATACCATTTTATTTTTCTTGTTTACTAAGTTATTCCTTCCGTACGTCAAGAAATACTTAGACTATTTTACCTGTTCTGTTTTCTATTTTTGATCTGTTATTTTGTAACTGCTCCTTGAAACTGTTACCTATAACAGATACTTGTCACGGTAACCGTTATTTTATACCAGTAGCAGTATTAAACCATTTCATGAGTGACAAGCAAAGATGGTCAACACCTGGTCTAATTCCGAGGACAGGAAGAAGTCCGCAGAGCCGGCGATGGGTCCTACAGGCCCAAATGCCCCCTCTCGGCAACACACGAACCTGAAACACCAGAAATTACCACAAAAGAAGTTATTATAAATGTACACGAACTTCGTAAATTATTTGAAAAGCTGAAGGACAGAAAAGTAGCAGGTAAAGACGGGATACCAAACAAATTACTGAAATATTGTAGAGCATCAATGACAGAACAATTAACAACATTAATAAATAAATACTGAAAAAATGGAGAGCGAGCGAACTAATTCTACTGTTCAAAAAGGAGATAAAAAACAGCCAGAAAACTACAGAGGTATAAACTTGTTAAATCCTACGCTTAAACTTACAATTAAAATTTTACCAAGTACTAATAAATCAGAGGATAAGTTTAGCAGATGAACAACAGGGTTTTCTTAGTGGAAGATCGTGTACAGATGCAGTATTCGTTATAAAGCAAACAACTGAGAAATCACTACAGCATAATAGACCAGCATTTCTGTGCTTGATTGACTTAAAGAAAGCGTTTGACAGAGTAAGTCTCAAAGGTGTAATCCATTTTCTTTATGTACCCCTAAATATTATAAAAACTACCGAAAACATCTACCAAAACAGCAAAATGAAAGTCTGAAAAGATGGACAAAAAGAACCTTTAGAAATATGCAGCGAAATAAGACAAGGGGACTCAATAAGCCCTATTGCTCTTCAATTTAATCATGGATGAAATCACCAAAAGCATTAACAAAGGAACAGGATATAGAATGGAAAACACAGAAATAAAAATACTCCGTTACGTCAACGATGCAATATTTATAGCCCAAGATAAAGATAGTCTGCAAAAACCGGTCCACAGATTTAACATAAAAACAAAAAAAATTAAAATGGCAAGCTCATCTCAGAAAACTTAAACAATAGCAGTCAGAAAAAACCAACCAGATGTAAAATAAAAATTGACGGCATCAACATTGAACAAGTAATGGAAATAAAATTCCTGGGAATTACACCGTTCAGCTATGGAGACCTGGACACGGAAGTGAAAGATCAAGTACACAAAGCAAATAGAGTGGCAGGTAGAGTTAACAACACTATATGGTCTAACAGACACATTAACACTGAGATAAAATCAAGAATTTATAAAGCCAGTGTAAGGCCAATATTGATATATGCTTCAGAAACAAGACCCGACACAGCCACAACATAAAGGCTACTGGAAACAGCAGAGATGAGTGTATTTAGATCCAAAATTCAAAATCCAAATCAACATGACAATACGTCAAATAAATTGGCTAATAGGCCAAAAATCACAATTATTTACAGATAATAAACTTGTCTTGTATAAGTGCATAATAAAGCCTATATGGATATATGGAGTGCAACTATGGGACTGTGCAAAGCCTTCTAATACCAAAATCATTCTGAGTATTTTGGATTGGATTCTCTGATTCTTTCTAATACCAAAATCATTCAGAGAATCCAATCCAAAATACTCAGAATGATTTTCAACGGGCCGTGGTACGTTAGTAACAAAACACTGCATGATGACTGTGGTATATCGTTCGTTGAAGACAAAATCAGCAGACTAACAAGAAATTATTTAGAACATCTGCCAGCCCACCCCAACGAGAAAGCAAGATAACTACACCTCCAATCAGAAGTCAGACGAAGATTGAAGAGACTGGCCAACAGACTTTATTCACTAATTGTAAATTTAAATTTTAATTTTCATTTCAATTTTAGTTTCAAATCCTACATTAATTTAATTTGTTAGTGTTAGTATTGGGAGTGTTATCAGTGGATAACTTCTCCTCTCTTGTATTTGCAATAATCACATTTACTAATAGGTTGTAATAGCAGATTGTAAATTTGCAAATTTAATAAAAAAAAATGCAGAAACTGTGCCTATAAATGTACACTTGAAGATTTGTGACTCGTCAACAAAGATGAAATTGACGTAGTCCGATATTGGTCAAAATTATATCTATCAATAACATGTTCCGACATGATAAAGTACAAAAGGCAAGAGTATGTTTTTAACAATAGATATTTCTAATAGAAAATAAGTAAGTTACAGTAGTGACCTTGTCAATAATTATTCAGATGTCTTCGTAACAATAAACTAATTACCTAAACAATCCGCGAAATATTGTACGTTTCTCGAATCAAGTCATTAAACATTCTCTTCCGCAATATACAAGATCAGTCAAACAAACAAACAAACCAATTTTAAATACGGATTGTCCATAAGTAATTTTTCTTCTCCGTTTTATCGAGTCCACGATGCACCCACTCATCATTGTGAACGTCAGTCCAGCGTTCAATGCACGTCTAACTGCACCCATGGCACCCTCAGGCTACCAATGATACCTTCACAGTCGTGGTCGTTAAGAAAGGATTGTACTTAAGGTAAATGTCCCTTTTGTACAGATTCCGCAACTATCGACCAATTAAAACGAAATGAATCTAAAATAATTCGATACAACTATTATGTAGCTCTTAATAAAAAGAATAATAAACCACTGAAAAAAAAAACAATATGTGATTTGATAACTACTGCTCCTATATAAATTAGGATTCCTATTTAAAGACATTTTGGTTAGGTACTATTTTCCTTTTTTTTATCACTTTAGAATTTAGAAATTTTTTGGCATCGAATTTTTAAGGTTCATTATCAATATTTAACCGCTTTATCCACTTTTTTTTATGATATATACAATTTTTTTTTAATTTTTCAACCCCCAACTAACTTAAAACTTCATACTTGTGCTTAATGTGATTTAAAAAGACTGTGTTTTACCTTCAATATTTTCCGAGGTATCTACAACTAGATAGGGCCTGCGTAGCGCAAGCGGTAGGATGCTTGACTCGCAAGCCGGTGGTCGGGGGTTCGAATCCCACCGCCGGCAAGAACATCTAGACATTTTAAAAATGTCTATAGGCCCCAGGTCGACTCAGCCTGAATAAAAATGAGTACCTTGGGTAAAACCAGGGGTAATAATAGACGGTTGAAGCGTAGCACTGGCCATGTTACCTTCCTTGTATACCGTAGGCCCTAGATATAGCAGACTACCCTGCTATACTCCCAAAGCCGCGACAGCGGTATAAAACGGGAGACTATATATTATCTACAACTATCTCTTAACAAAACTGGATCTTAAAGCTGTCTAAAAAAAGTTAAAATAATCATTGCAACAGGCACAAAAACATATATACAAAATTTTATGCACCTTGGTGTATGATCATGGTGCTTACCTCTAGCCTAAAATAAAAGTTTTATCTCCAACTATAAGTATTTTTCTGCCGTTTATATCGAGAGTAGTTACTCTTGAAAAAATTCTCGCACACTCTAATTTTTTCATAATTACACATCATTCATGTGGATGCGAAGAAGAGATATGTCGACGACTTATAATGGCCAGATCAGCAACGGTCAAACTTACTAAAATCTGGAAAGATACGGACATAACCAGGAACACAAAACTGTGCCTAGTACGGACGCTTATCTTTTCTATCGCTACCTATGCGTCAGAAACTTGGACCATTAAAAAGTCCGACTCACGACTATAATGGCCTTTGAAATGTGGGTATATCGTTAAATGATGTGCATACTCTGGACAGCACATCGCACAAATGTCTCAAAATTGACAGAACTCGACATCAATGCTAGGCTTACCACAATCATCAACCAAAACGTATTGAGGTACTTTGGACACATTACCTAACAAATGGAAGGCATGGAGAGGTTGGTGGTTGAAGGCAAGGTAGATGGCAAAAGAACCCGAGGAAGATCGCCACTCCGATGGTTAGACCAAATAAAGTGCGCTACCGGTTACTCTCTGTCTGAGGCAGTACACCGTGCCCAGGAGAGAGAAGAATGGATAGCAACCATTCGTTAAATACCATAACGTCACCACATCCTTACGAAGGATAACTGATAGAGGAGGAGGACATAATTTATCCTTCCGTGACCATCATTTCTGACATATTGGTACTTTGGTACAATTTCATTTATATTTTTGGAAAGAAAATCACGCTTTTAATTAATGTCGACTAAATTGTAATACTGATTAAAAATTTGCAATAGTTGTTTATTATTCATTTTCCTTGTGCACTGTAGATGACATTTTTCGTTACATGCTTCTTTGATCATCATCATCATCACTGGCTCGACAACCCTTTTTGGGTCTTGGCCTGTTCCAGGATTCTTCTCCATTCTGATCTGTTTCGTGCTTTTTTTCTCCAGTTTTTTATTTTTAAGGTTGTTATATCATTTTCTATTTGTTCTAAGTATCTCAGTTTCGGTGTTTCGGTCTTCCTCTTGTTCTTTTTCCTACTGGCATCTGTTTGAATATTTTATTTGGTATTTCGCCTTCTTCCATTCTTTCTACATGTCCTATCCAACGCAGCCGTCCTATTTTAATGAATGTTATAATATTCGGATCCTGGTATATTTTGCATAGTTTAGAGTTGTATCGTCTTCGCCATATTCCGTTTTCTTTTGTGCCCTTATATATGTGTCGCAAGATTTTTCTTTCGAAGATGGCTAACAACGTTTCCTCTCTTTTAGTAAGTGTCCAGGTTTCTGAGCCATATGTAAGTACCGGTCTTATTAGGGTTTTATATATTTGGCATTTTGTCTTTCTATGTCTATGCTTCTTTGATACTTTTTGCAAAAATAGTTTTCTTGAATTTTGCACATGAAGTATATTCCTTGCCTGCGTTTTTTACTTCTTGGTCTTATTTTTAATCCACTCCTCTTCATTGCGCTTCATTTTTCTGTTTATTTTTTTATGAGTACTAGTTTTTTCCTCAGGTGACTTTTGTACTAGTGTTTTTCTATCTAATAAGCTCCAAGACGAAGATGAGACACGGAAACTACTAGTTAAAACTAAAAAATTCGTGTCCCTAAAACTGTCATCATCATCTTTACTTAAGTCACTCAGTTCACTATTGATTCTGTCAGACGTATTGTTGAGGTTTTTCTAAACGTTTTCGAAGTACTGTAAATTTCAATCAAAATTACCCCTTTTATGAAGTTCTTCTTATCTGCCACAATGGTCGCAAAATTCTCTGTGGGTTTAGAAAAGGTATAAATTATTTATCTATTTTTAATTTACATAATTCAGCATTGATAGTATTTTTTAATTCAGAACAAGGAATAACTGCTTTGATTTTGTCAGATGGTATATCTTCGTTCTCATTACCGTTAACAATTAACAAGATCAATATAAAAAAATTATTTAAAAATCCTTTATAAAAGGTATATAATTAAAACACCCAATCGGGCTACATCACAAAACGTTTTCGGAATCTATATTCCATCATCAGTGTCCTAAAAGTATATATCCACTTTAATTAAAGAGAACATGAAATTTAAAATTTTGACCAAGGTTAATACAAAATGTGGTTAACACAGGGGTAAAAACCCGTTAAATGATATTAATTTGAATTTAAGTTACATTATTGGATCTTATATGCTATGATGTTAAAGTTACAATTGGAATTGATATCATGGCAACGTAAGACTCTACTGGAGGTTGTATGTGGATGCAGAATATGTTATTCTCGTGCAAAAATTTGTGAATTTTCATCAAATGCAAAGCCCCATTATGTTTGGAAAGGGAGTGTTTTATAAAGTATCATATTAAATAAACTATATTGTATATAATATTCGCTCCGTGCGTGACTGACGCGACACCTACCGCCTTCGTCTGACAGTTTTGGACCTACCAATTTTCAGGTTAAAAATATGACACATGTTTGACATTGTTAAATACATGCGAAATTGACAATTATTAATAATTAACTTTTTAATTATATTTTTTTAGTTTATGTACAAAATAAATGTAGTATTAAAAACTGGGTTTCTCAAAATTCATCATAATATATCTTTTCAACTACAAACGGAAAAGAAAGGGAAAAATCTAGTACTGGCAAATCAAGTTTTTCACGTGAAAGAGCATATATTTAAAAACAGTAATAGTAAAAGTTATAATATAAAAGCTAAAGTCATCAGGCACTCTGCAGTTAGCTTGAATCCTTATAAAATATCATTTAAGGTAAATTATTTAAATTTTTCCTATTTTAATTGCATAAAAATGAAGTTATGTGATATTTACTTTTTCATATTAATAGCACGGATCCATCTTTTTCTTTTCTCTAATTTATATGTAATCTTATAAAACCTATAAAAACTACACTTACTATTTTTGCTATTATTTGCACAATTAAATACGCAATATGTATTTGCACACATTTTTGATAAAATTTATGCCTAAAAAGGTAGGTCCAATTTTGTCATATTTCGCCGCTACGCACGCTGGCATCGTTTCAAAGTACCCCTACCATGGTCACGCACGGAGCGAATATGCAATAAATAAATATATATAAGTTAAAAGATCTGTCAAATTTTTAAACGTCATTGTGTCCTCGTTGTAATTACCCTTGTGAGTAAATATTCTAAAGTCAAATTTCTTTTATCTTAATTTCATAAAAACCTATTTACAGGTTATATTGACATATAACAAGCAAAAATATACATTGAAATCAATATTATTTGGAACAAAATATCATGGAAACAAATGGGTTAAATTAAAAAAAGTACACAAAGCCACAATAAATAAATTATGTAGATACAAGGAAGCTCTCTGAACAAAAAGTCAGAACAGAATTAAAATAATTAAATTTTAGATTAAACAGCATTTTTCAAAATAATTCATAAAAATAGTCAAGATACGTGAGGAAGACACTGCGGACAAAGTAATCATTATGAGAGTACAAGGGACTTAAAGGAGAAGAACAAGAAGAAAAATGGGGTACAGAGAAGAGATTTATCAGAAAAAGCTGTACGATTAGGTAGACCAAAACAATTGCTATAAAATTTCATTTTCATCAAACTGTTTTGTTATACATACAAATCACTCTCTATCATAGTGTAGGTTGCTTGTTATTCTTCTTTGCTACGTATAGTCATACAATTTCACAAAAACCTTTCTTAACTCCATTTATATATTTTTCTACTTTGAAATTACAAGCCCGATACATTTAATTACAGCTACAGCAAGCAGAACTTAAACAATTACGACTAGATATAAATCAGCACAAGGAATATTCAAAACCTGATAAAATCGTCCTACAAGAACCATAGGCTGCGTGTAACTGAAAACTGGCATAATGCATGTCGGAGATTTTTGAAAAAAGCGTTCGAGGAGTGGGTGCTGTGCATTACAATGAAAGGTGTACCCCGAAGACTGCCGTGTCGAATATGTACTACGCAAAGTGAAATTATACGGGGGAGTCTTACAAGATTACGTCAAGTTCAACAAGTTTATACACAAAACTACACTTGCGTGCATAGAAATCGGCCCACTTTAAACTTTTGACTTTAACTATATTTTTTTCAAGAAATATTCATCAGATCACAAAAACAAATATACTGTTTGAAAGACAATTTAATATGCTTTAATGTAAATATAAACTTATCAAGAAGGCTTATCGTTTACATGCGTAGTAACCGGTAAACAAATGAAACGTGTTTATGTGGTGATTGTCACGAAAATAACAAATTTGTCTAATTGTAAAAGTATTGCCTTTGCAAGTAAAATTGGCATATTATTCGTTTTTCATAATCTCAGAAGTGTTCAAGTGTGTTAGTTTAATGCATACTACACCACAAAAGCCGCCCAAGTTATTGCTCTAATCGAAAATGGACTTAGTCAGCGAGCTGTTGCTAGACAATTGGATATGACACGCGCACCGGTTCGAAGAGTATGAGTATGCCAACGTTATAAGGAGACTGGATCCTTTCATAGGCGACCTGGAACAGGCAGACGGCGATTTACAACCGCTCGTGATGACCGCTTTATTGTATCAACAACATTAAGAAATCGTCACCTTAATGCCGTTCAGGTGCAACGACAGCTCCGTGAGGTGCGAAGAGTGGCTGTTAGTCAGTGGGCAGTGAGACGAAGACTGCAGGAAAATATCCTGACCCTAACACACCTGCGATTGGTCCAAAACTTACTCCATCTCATCGGCAAGCACGCCTGCGTTTTGCACAGGATCATCCATCGGAATTGGACGTTGGAACAATGGGGATCTGTTCTGTTCTCAGATGAGACCAAAATATGCCTCTATGGTAGCGACCGAAGAAGGAAAGTGTACCGGAGACCAGGAGAGAGATTTGCAGAATGCTGCTTTGAAGAGCGGAGTGCTTATGGGGGTGGTTCCTGCATGATCTGGGGTGCAATTTCTATAGGAGCACAAACCGATCTTGAGTTCATTCGTAGGAACGACCGTGTTCACGGAAGAAGAGGTTTAACGGCTGCTAGATATATCGAGGAGATTTTAGCAATTCATGTGGTACCTTACGTCGACTACATTGGAGACGAATTTATCTTTATGCATGACAGCAAGAATCGTGCAAGATTACATTGCCGAAGTCGGTTTTCAGGTTATAGACTGGCCAGCAAACAGTCCTGACCTAAATCCGATCGAAAATTTATGGGATAAGCTAAAACGAAGAATTCGAGCTAGACTTCATACCCCAGACTCGATCCCAGAGCTTATTCTTGCAGCAGAAGAAGAGTGGCTTAACATCCCACAAGCAACAATAGCAAACTTGATTAGATCTATGCCTAATCGTATGAGAGATGTTATTAGGGCAAGAGGAGGTCATACCCATTATTAAAAAATTAAGTGTTAAGTTTTAAATTGTCAATAACCCTATTTATGTTAATAATAAAAAAGCTTAATTTGCTTAATGAATTCATTTCACTATGTTAAACATAGGAAGCCGAACTGTCTTTTAAACAGTATATGTTTTTGTGATCTGATGAATATTTCTTGAAAAAATATAGTTAAAGTCAAAAGTTTACAGTGGGCCGATTTCTATGCACGCAAGTTTATAATAATTGATATTTTTATTAATAAATACCAAGAGTCATAAAAATAGAAAATACTTATTAAAAATTTTATAAACTTCATAAAGATAATTTTTTAAAGTATTCTTTGTGATACTAAAGATCAGAAGATGGTAACCTAACAGCATGGCAATTAATCTTAGAGCAGGCCAGGATCCACAGAACAGAGAATTGTTGAGCCAAAGATGATGATGATGATGCATAATAAACTAAGCTTTACCCTTATTCTTTCTTTCTGTTTTTTCAGTATCCCAATTTCAATTGGGACCCAAGTACAATTTGGTGCCAATTGTATCATGTTGTATCAAGTTAACTCTTGTATCCCAAGATTTAGCTATATCTAGACGACTATTTAGAAAAATCTATAAAAGTTGCTAAAGATAAATAGGGTAGTGGGGATGACACCTCGAAATCGATATTAACGATCAGAAAAGAGACAACAGTTGGCATCCCACGTTAGTACGAAAATAGTAAATATTTGCTTTTTGATAAATGCACTCGACCTACCCCAAAATGTAGTCAACATCAGAATGGTGAGTATTGAGGATTAAGTCTATTGTACGCCATCAGTACGCGTCTGTTGACGGTAAAAATTTTATTAAGTTGGGTAATTTATACCAGTGTGGTCCAACATCGGGCACGCAGGCCGCATGCGACCCGAGGCTCGTTAAACTGTAGCTCCCGCAAACACATTTTAAAAATATTGCCATTGATAACTTTTACCTGTTCTAACCCCGTCTAACTTTCCGTAATCTTAAGAAAGTAGTTAACCTTGAACACCCACTCCCAATGAGCGGGCAGTTAGCTTCAATCAGCTGCACTTGTCGTTTAATTAACATTGGCGAATAAATTGAATGTTAAATTCAGAATGAGTAGTGTCAAAAAAACGCAACATTTTCGAAGAGAATCGTACGTTCCAAGAAAAATGGGAAAATCAATATTTCTTCATCAAATTAAAAGGCAAACCTCAGTGAATTATTTGTTGTCAAGTACTCGCGGTATCAAAAGAATACAATATTAGTAGGCATTATGAAACCCAGCACAAAACAAAATACGACAAATAGCAAGGTGAAGCTAGTAATACTCTTGTAAAAGAACTTAAAGCTAAATTGAATAAACAAAAATCTCTATTTACAAAACCGACAGCTGTTCAATCATCAAGCTTAGCAGCATCATATGAAGTATGTCTAGAGCTTGTCAAAAGTAAAAAAGCATTTAGAGATGAAGAAAGGATCAAACAGTGTGCCGTTAAACTGGCACGATCCTTTGGAGATGAAAAGATGGCCAAAAATTTTGAATATTTCAGTTTCTTATCAAAATGTATCTAGAAGAGTTGATGAGCTGAATACTCACGTATTTAAAAAAAAATGGTCGACACAGTTCGTGATTGTTTGTACTACTTCTCTCCCCTTAACAAATCTGTTTATATTACTGACAAAAATCAGCTATTAATTTTTATTAGATTCATCAGTAAATATTTTTGTGTAACTGAGGAACTTCAAAAACTGCACCATATGGAAGACGGGACCAAAAGCATAAATATATTTGAAGCAGTTAGTGACACTGTGAAAAATATACGCGATCTTCAAAAGTGTTCTTGCGTTTGCACCGACGGAGCAAAAGCAATGACGGGACGCATAACGTGATTGGCTGGACTTTTGCGGGAAAATGGTGTTAACTGTGTTATGTTTCATTGCATTATCCATCAAGAGGCTCTCTGCGGAATGATAATTAAAATCAACGATAATATGAAAACTGTAGTGCAGATAGTAAACAGTTTAAAAGGGGGAAACAGAGCTCAGCGACACCAAAAATTTATCTTTTTCTTGGAGAAATTAAATATTGAATATAAGGACGTCCCCCTACATTAAGAGACACGCTGGTTGAGTGCAGGTAAATGCCTTAGAAACTTTTTTTTTTAAGAAGAGAGATCTTACTGTTTTTTAAAATGGAAATTGTTATTTACACGAACGTTCTTATAACAAAGCTTCAGAACGAAACATTTCTTCATGAACTATCATTTCTAACAGACATTACCTCTCACTTGAACAAATTAAACCTACAACTCCTGAGGAACAATAAGAGGGTATCACAGTTGGTCAGTCAAATTGAGACATTTCGCAAAAAACTTGATTTTTTCAAAAACAATATGAAAATAAACGACCTCAGACATTTTTCTGCGTGTTTCGAAATAAATTAAGAAGACACTTTCTCTAGGTTTGCAAAAGTTCTTACAGAAATAAAAAGAGATTTCGATAAAAGGTTTTCAGAATTTGATGCACTAGAACCCGATCTTGAGCTTTTTAACAATCCAATGGGAGACAACACCCAGAACCAATCAGCAAAATACCAATTAGATCTGTGCGAACTACAGTCCGATTCGATTTTAAATAAAGACAAATGAAGACAGTAGTACCTTTTGGAAGTTAGTCTCCAAGGATCGTTTTCCTAAACTTCGTAACTTTGCGTTGAAACTATATTTAATGTTTGGTAGTACGTATATATGTGAAACTACATTTTCTGCTTTAACGCATATTAAATCTAAAACATGTAATCGCATGGAAAACGATTCTCTGGAAGCGTGTATTAGACTCACTACGGCTAGCATAGATATAGATGTGCAAAAGTTAGTAGAGGATAAACCCTTGCCTTAAATATCCCATTGATTTTTTATTTTATGTTAAATTTTAAACATAACATCTAAATTGTAAACCATGATAAAATACTTGTAAATAATATTTCATTTGTATATTATTTTTTAAAATAAACTTTTTTTGAAAGAGTCGCGTTCTCTGGCCCTTCATAATAATTTCAAATTTAATACGACCCCCAACGTCTAAAAGGTTGGACCACACTAATTTATACAATGACAAAAATTCCAACTTCGTTAGACCACTCCATAGTAAAATTATCTAGACACTGAACGTACCTCTCCTAGCAGCGTCCGAAAGGTTGGACATGCGGTACATTTCTTTTGAACAAGGTTGATTTGCCGACAAACAACTGGACAGCACGCGCCGGCCATAATAATAATAATAATAGTCTCCCGTTTTATACCGCTGTCGCAGCTTTGGGAGTATAGCAGGGTAGTCTGCTATATCTAGGGCCTACGGTATACAAGGAAGGTAACATGGCCAGTGCTACGCTTCAACCGTCTATTATTACCCCTGGTTTTACCCAAGGTACTCATTTTTATTCAGTCTGAGTCGACCTGGGGCCTATAGGACCGCTTGCGCTACGCAGGCCCACGCGCCGGCCATAAATAGACAATTTTGCCTATCACAGGAATAGGTCTTATATTGTTGTTCCCGTCCTTATATATTGTTGTTCCCGTCCGTATATTTTGTTGTTTTCTATTAACTGTTTTCTATTTCCTTTCGCCGATGAAGAACGCCACTCCATGTTCTATCTAATCGCTCCTGAAGAGATCTCCATTTTTTAGTCGATATGATCCCATTTCTTCATATGTGATAAATGTCACCTTTTACCCTCGCTTGTTAGTTGCATACCATACATCTATTATACACAATGAGTTTTTGTATTTCTATTCTTTCTTTATTCCTATTTTTACTTAGCGTATGGCTGCATCACAGTTAAGTTTTTTATATAAACATAAACGACAATATATTACAAGCAGTAAATAACAATATTTCATTTTTGTAAACAAACATTAAGTAAATAAATATATTCAAGTGACTCTTTGATTACAAATAAGAAATTAGTTGCCACTGTATGCCTCCACTAGATATTTAACCATTTGTTTTGCAGCGCGCAATCCAAATTTGGGGGGAGTATCTTTTCCCACCTGAAAGGTGACTTGAAGCACCTGCAGCAGTTTGTTCTTATTCTGTTTAATGTGAATGTAGCTCAGATTCTTCTTGGTTGGTCAAAAATCCTCTGGATTGCTTGTAATATATGGCATATTCCGGGTGGCAGGCGGAACGTTTTTCTCCCATTCGTCTCGGCCTATCTTGCTGTTCCTTTCAATTAAAAATTTGCAGAATCTAAAGGGGTGGTTTTTTTAAAAAAAGCCTACTTATGTATCTGTCGGTTATACCAACGTGAGAGTAGAGTACGGGATCGCCATTAATTTTTCTATATCTTCTCACCAAAGCATGTTCTCAGCAAATGCGTGGGAGGAGAGGTTGGGCTATGTGGCATGGTGCTGGTAGCCAGTATATTAGCGTCGCCTCATATAATAATCCTAGTTTAATTGTACGTAAACACGTTTAGTAAGCGAGCTATTGATTCGCACCGATGCACAGTACTCCGCAATGGCATACAATATTCCCAATTTCCAATGAGATCAGTGGTTATGTGGCAATGAGGTTTCAGGAACGTGAGAATAGGATTTGTTGGAAGTTTTAAACTATAAAGTAGGTATAAACTTCCTTTTTGTTTCTCTAAGGACTGCATAATTTAAATGTTAAATTCTTTTAACTCTTCATCTAGACGACTTCTAATAATTTGCATATTTTTCGTTCCAAAACTGTTAACTTTTTCCGTAATCTGGTTTGTTTTCCATTAGGCGTTTTCTTTCTGGTAGAAGTGCTGGCACTCTTTCTTTTTTTGTTGTGTAATGGAGAGCAGGCCAATCGACAAAACCCTCAATGCCGCTGAGAGAGTTGCCTTTCTCAGTCAGGCTCGTCAGGAGGGATTTTGTTGTTATATATGTTTTTTCGGACATCGATATTATTTATTTTAAATTTGGAGATAATATGATATTGATTTATTAATATTTAATTTTTCGTTTACTCTAGGTATCTTGATTAAAACCAATACGAAATCAGTATCATTTAAATAACCTTGGATTACATATCACTTAATCGATGTAGCAGCATAAAATTAACGAGTTTATACAAAGTCCCGAATGGTCACCACTTTAAAGAAGGGGTGAATGAGCCGATATGTTTTCAATTCCAGCAAGTCAGACTAGAGCAGAATATGCGGTCGAAGTGTATGTAAAAATCCACATGCAACGGAAATTCACGATCTTATCGTGGCACTACAACAGAAATTTTGGAATTCGTGATATGTAACGGAAATTGTTTTATTTCGGCTTTAAAGCATATACAGTTCAACTTCAATCAAATTTTCTTTGCTAAAATTAGAGAGTCGTTACGGTCGAAAGTTATTATGTTATTATTTTTCAATATATTAGTTGGAAGTAAAGTGGGTGACGAAAAGAAATAGTAAAACGTGAAAATTCTGAATCATTGAGAGACTCCCACGTAATTTTTGCACAGTTTTGTAGTATCATATATATAATGTCCGATTTATAGCGATCTGCGCCTACCGGTTTCGTCTCCATTCATGTCCATTGGTTTAGTCTTTTGGCCGTAGATCGCTTTCTCTCCCATTGCATTTTGGTATCTATTAAGATATGTTGTTTTCGGTCTTTCTCACTTTTTCGCTGAGGTGACTGTCAATCCAATATAAACTTCGGTAGGAGATGGTCGGTCATTCTCTGTACGTATCCGTACCAAATATCTACTAAGAGTGTTGGTAACTGAGATGCAGTAGTGGTTCTTGCAGTCTGCAGTCTGCCGTATCCACTTTTTTAAAGATGGGTATAATCGTCCTCCTTTCTAGCTTTCAGGTATATTATTTCAGTTAAGGTATCTATTAACACGTTGCGTGCGGATGTCTGATCCTAAGACTTCTCTGGCCTGAAACTTATTTTTTAATAAAACTTCTAAAAAATAATTAATAAATGTTTATTAGTAATTGTTAATACTAAATTATATTGAAATAATAAAAAACTTTTGCATGGTTTACATGTATGCCACCAGGTATACGATAAAGGTACTTGCACCAGGAACGGACGGCGCACATGTATGTCGCAGGGAGAAGATTTAAAATATATGTTCTTATACTCGTATACATACAAAAAAGGCTAATATATTATAAGTAAAATATTTTTAGGTCTTGTGAAAGTTTGCAAAACATGTCCCAACACATAAGCCTGGTTTTTCTTGACACCTAAGGCAATGGTATAATGATAGAACTCATTTTTTATTTCGGGAGCAGTATCGGTATCGTTTTCGTAATGTCCGTCCTCTTTCATCTCTTGCTTGAATTCTCGTTAAATGGTAACTTGTTTGAGGGTTGGGAGCCCTTGGAAGTTGCCAATGTAGTGGTGGTATAAGTTTGTCGATTATTTCCATACGGAAATCATAAAAAGTCAAATTATTATTCCTTGGATATCGTCGGTATACTGCGAAAACCAGGTAAATGTCAGAATACCGAAATCGAGAAAAAACGTTTTTAAAGTTTAGTTTTTTATTGTGAATTAAGCAGTCAGCCTGTTTTTGATATTAGGTATTCTAGTGAAAGATGCATATATCTGAAATGATATTCTATCATTAGTTTGAAGAAGTTAAGGCACCTATCTGACTAATCCTAAATTTAAGTTGGAAATGCTATCATTTACCTGGTTTTACCTGTAAATCTAAATAAATCAATTACTCTTCAAATAACATATTTAACACAAATATAATAAACCAAGTATAATATTTTCCAGTTTTGTGATCGAGATATGAGGCTTTTACTAGGTAATAGCAATGTTTTAAGGTATTAGTCGATATTTATGACATTTAACTGGTTTTCCCTGAAAATTTTGTTAACATCTGTGTGTAGTTATAGTTATTATTTATATGAATGATAGGCAGTTTTATAGAAAAAATCAAATTTATTTCGAGTATAATAATAACAATATTATTATTATGAGGCTTTCCCGTTCGATTCGTCACTGAAAGCAGGCTCTGGGAAGATGTCTATTACATCATGTCCCGTTTTCAAATTACAATATCACTAGTGATATTCCTCTGGTATCACTCCCTTATCCCATGGCTGTAACAAATCTCTCTATTTTGCTATGCTAATTGGCAAATGTGCATCATAAAGTCGTTTAAGTTCTTCAAGATTGCTTGTATTAGTTGATAACTTGGCGTGCTTTTTTCTTTTTGACTGCCGTGCAGTATCAGTAAGGAAATAATTGAAGCTTGTTGACATGTCATAATTAAAATAGATTCTGTTTGTCCCTCCTTTCACGCATCTCATTATTTCTATCTTCAACCACATTATTTTTTCGCTGTTTTGGTCTTTTGTCCGGTTTTTAATTAAAGTGTGTGACAAATTTTTTAAATCATAAAAGTCGTAGTATTTAACTTCTTTACATTTGTATGGTTCTATACATACTTTTTTATCATCAACCTTGATATTTTTAGTTCCTCTTGCATTTTGAAAAACAGACAAGTAATCTGGCATCGCATAGATAGATCTGTGATTTTTAGCGGTTTCGATATTACTCTGCATAGAGTCAACTTCCATATAGGAATGTCCAGACTCTAAAAATTTGTGTTCAATAATATTTAAATGGTCTATGTTTTGAACATCCCATAATAGTAAGGCTGCAATATGCTGATAACGATTCTATCTTCTGCAGGTATCAGAAAATAAACTTATTTCACTTACATATTCTGGAACACATTTTGATAAGTAGTGGAGTATAATGCTTCCTATTTCAGAACTTCCTTGTCTACCGTTAATTTCTGACCAGTCAAAACAGTAAGCTGCATTTGGTAATGCGGCTTCATATACACACAAATTGTAGACACATAATTTTCGAGAATAATATAGTTTTCCAGTCAATCCACTTGGAATCTGTAGTAGATCGAAAGTAATTGAAACAAAATCCCGTTGTTCATTAGATCTTTTCTTATCATTTTGTTTTTAAGATTACATACTTCTTTTCTTCTCTGATGTTCTCTGTAACTGTCTTCTAAATCCGATTTGTCAATTGGATTAGCCCTATCATACGTATTACAAACTAAACATTGATTTTTTTTAGCAACAAAAAAGCTTAAATTATAGTCGTTAGAAAATATTCTTTGATATGTAATTTCGCTAACACCTTCCAGTTTCTTCTGCTCACAGTCATTTATAAAAAGTTGGTACATTTTTCTTATACTTAAATTTTTGTCCAAATATCTACGCTTTGAACTTTGGCGAATATAATGTGGGCCCATGGTTGGAAAAGACTCAATATGAGCCTTCACGATTTTTCGGGTTTTACTGCTTGTTTTATTTGGCGGTGTATGCTTGCCTCTTTTATCCGTATCTGCATAACAGCCTAGAATATCAGTTTTTCTTACAACATCCTGTATTAACGACGCTGATATACAAAGTGTCTTACAAAAAAATTTCTCACATACCTGTATGTCTTGACCATTCAAAGAAAAGTAACACTTTTTGGAAAATGCACGTGGTTTTTTAAACTTCAACGAACTGCAACGACTCTCTTTGGTCACTCCGTTTTAATACGTGCAATAAGAAAATGTTTCAGGCCTACATATTCTAACTTTCAATAATCACGACATAGTCTTTGTCTGTTCCATACTTTGTCAAGAAGTAGATTTAATATCCAACTAGCTATTTCAGTTGACACTAAATTGTTCGTGGGTGCACCTATTTCAGTATCTTTTTTCTCGTCATTTAGGCTATCAAAGACAGCTGTGTGTAAATCATATATAGACTTCCTAGAGAGAGCGATCCCTCTTCACTTGGCTGATATGTGGGGTCTACATCTGAAAAGTCACTATCAAAAATGGATTCCATCATTGAAACTATATTGTTCTCAGAATCATCAAGAATTGAACTGCTGTCTTCAGTTATTCTATCTGTGTATGTGTTATGAAGATCATTTATGGGTTTAGCTTAGTAACCATTTCTAAATTTTAACTCAACCCGTTTTCAGGTAGAATGAAGTAAGTGTACTTAAAGGTTTTTACTAGTCGATATGAAAGAGAAATTTTAATAAATCATACACGTAAAATGTATTAATGACACTTATCACCTTTTTACTGAATATGGTTTGCAGTAGTAGAAATATATTGTTGTCCGGCATAATAATATATGTGGGCTTACTTTGTTTTACATGCAACAGAACTTTAATTTTATGGAAGTAAGTAGCGATATATTGTTTTATTTGAAAATGAAAAGTTGATTAGGTGTAACTTATTTGTTTATTACACAAATTATCTGCTGAATGGTAAGTCGTATCATTTATTGGGTTTTACCTGTATGTAGAGCGGAAAAAGCTGAGAATTTTGGTATACTTAACTCAATATTTTAAAATTTGTCATTTATCTGGTTTTCGCAGTATACCGACGATATGATCTAAATAGATAATATGAATTGTACAAAAGCATTTGCCAAATATGAATACCAATTTTTTTGTACCATCTCATAGTTTTACGGCTACAAGGGTAATAGGACATTAGTTGGTCGAGAGGATCGATTCCACTCATATAGGTATTATATTCTATAATGGGACGAGGCTTTACTAACATTTTTCCTCTTTTGTTCTGGATTTCTTTCAACTCATTTTTAAATTCGGTAGACATATAATAGACAATTCTTTTGTCTTTCCATGCTCCTACCATTACGTCGTTTGGGTATCTTGCTATAGTTTCTCCTTTCTTGAGAGATACCGAAACTACATCTTGTGGCAGATCTTTTCTATATTTTCGTATAGTACCTGTACAGTACGTACTATTTTGAAGCAAAATTTCTGCTAAATTTGTACTGTTATAAAAATTATCCATGAACAAAGAATGTCCCACGTTTAATTTTTCCGTCATTAGATGCATGACGACTTTTTCAGTATGACCTGATCCTCCCAGTTTATGCAGTTGACCCGTATATATAACAATTTTTAAAGGTAAGCCATCAGATTCGGCCAAAATATAAAACTTAACCCCATATTTGTGTCGCTTATTTTTTATGTATTGTCGGAACACAAGTCTGCCACGCCACAGGACCATGGACTCATCCAAAGATAAGTTTTAGGGTAATAGATTTTATTAATTTTTTCGTTAAAATAATCAACAATGGGTTTGATTTTATATAGCCGATCATTTACAGGAATTTCTGTTGGGGGAGGGAAATGCAAGTACCTTAAGATGGCTAGAAATCGATGTCTACTCATATATTGTCCAAAACACAAACTAAATAATCTATGAGTTCTCCAATAATCTGGCAATCTTAAACACTTTATTGTTCCAGTGTAAAACAGCAAACCAATAAAACAGGTTTCCATGAAGATATGCGAGATTTTTGATAACTACTTTTTAATGTAAATTCGCTTTCCGCATATATATTAGTTTGATTAACTGTATGTTTCACTAATTCGTCATCAAACAGTAGGCAGAAGAAATCAAATGCATTATTATGCTCACCCATGTCCACAAGAAAGTTCTGTGCTCTCGTAAATGGAATGGACTTCATGGAACATTGAGTTTCATTCCAGACTCTAACTTTATTTGTTATTTTGGGAGTAACGGTTACTTTCCCATTAATAGGTGGTTCTGTTACCTCCTCAATATTAGCGATATGTGGTTCTATTACCTCCTTAATATTAGTGATATTATCATCTAAAAATAATATGAGATACATTTTCGGAAATTTAAAAATCTTAATTTTTACCTAAGTCATCATCAGAACTTTCCTCGTCACTAGGTTTGTAAGAAACATCACTAAGGAGGGAAACAGACTTTTGACTAGCACTGTACATATACTCAATATAGTCAATACAGTCAATAACTACCCAAACTCTGGTCCTTAATAGAGGTGTTACTACTCTCTCCCTCCTCTTTTTTCATGTACTTTGATAAAATAATAAAACGTGAAAAATTGAAATGAAGATATGTTAAAATATCATTTTATTTTTAAACATACTGTAACCATTTTAACCTATTGTCATTGTGACACTAACTATTTTCATACATCTTGTAACATATCAGTTCTTGTGAAATCGTAGGCTTCCACGGCCAGAGTCAGAATTATAGTTTATTCGTCTTCCGGGTTTGGACCGTGTCATTTGTGAGTGACCCAAAAGTGGGTTCATCTCGACGTTTCGCTACAATTGTATGTAGCTTCTTCAGGAGAACAAAAAAGAAAAAGAAACAAAAGACAGGAAGATGGGTAGTTAGCAACAGTAACTCAGTTACTCAACGCAACCAGAGGCGAATACTAACTACCAAGATGGGCATTTGGCCACAGTAACTCAACTACTCAACGCAGCCAGAGGTGAAAACCAAATGCCAGGACAGGGATTCACGTCCAACAGCTCAGAACACTAACGAGTCGAGAGGCAGGGAGTGAATCCGACGATTACTCCGCTACCGCTCAATTTATAGTCGCGGTGACCTGTCGTGTCGGGACGTATCGGCACACTCCGTGGCGCGAACGTCAAGAGGCGCGCGCTGGCCAATCATGTGGCTGCATCGTGGTAGCGGGACCGGACGGCGGCTCTAGACTGGGATTCCAGATGGGAGACAAGTAGTATCCTTCCTCTCGATTGATATTATGTGGATTTTTTCGGATCTCTAGAGATTCGCGGATTTTCCTGGAATAAAAGAAGGGGCTCTTAGAAATAATATGAGTTTTTTCAAACAATATGGAATGAATGGTTTCTTGGCAGTGTTCTGCAACTGCAGAATGGGAGAAAAGACCTGATCGAATGCATCTTTGATGCTCTTGAATCCGAGTTTTGACGGAACGACCAGTTTCGCCAATATACACTTGTCCACATGAACAAGGAATAGAATAGACACCACAGGAAGATAGGGGCGGTAATGGGTCCTTAGGAGAGGGTAGATATTGTGAGATTTTCTTGGGTGGTCGAAAAGTAGTCCTGATACCTTCTTTGCGAAGAATTTTGCCAATCCTATCAGTGACACTTCGAATATACGGAAGAAAAGCCACAGGAGTATTACCCGAAGATTCTGAATTTGTCGTCCTAGGGTGTAAAGGGGGATGTAGATGTCGGTGTGTAATATTTTGAATTGTAGCCTCCTAGTTGAAATGCCTCCTTTCAACATATTTTTCTTTTAGAGGCAATTTCTACAAACAAATATCTGGAACACCAATGGGTTCTCCCCTTTCCCCTGTCATTGCTGACATTTTCATGGAAGCCTTTGAGTCTTTAGCCCTAGAATCTTACCCCTTAAAACCAAAAGTCTGGTTCCGCTACGTTGATGATACATTTATCATCTGGCCCCATGGTCAACATACCCTTTCTCCCTTCCTAGATCATCTTAACTCACAACATCCGAGTATAAAATTCACAATGGAAGTAGAAAATAATCGGTCCCTTCCCTTTCTCGATGTGTTAGTCACTTCCAAGCCCAATGGCCGATTGGGTCACTCTGTTTATAGAAAAAAGACTCACACGAATCGTTACCTACATGCTTCATCACACCACCATCCTGCCCAAAAGAATTCTGTGATCAACTCTCTCATCCATCGGGCCATTTCGATTTCTGAACCTGACAACCTTAGAGAAGAACTTGGCCATCTGCAAAAAACCCTTGTCGCCAACGGTTACTCCAAGTCCACAATTCAAAATATTACACACCGACATCTACATCCCCCTTTACACCCTAGGACGACAAATTCAGAATCTTCGGGTAATACTCCTGTGGCTTTTCTTCCGTATATTCGAAGTGTCACTGATAGGATTGGCAAAATTCTTCGCAAAGAAGGTATCAGGACTACTTTTCGACCACCCAAGAAAATCTCACAATATCTACCCTCTCCTAAGGACCCATTACCGCCCCTATCTTCCTGTGGTGTCTATTCTATTCCTTGTTCATGTGGACAAGTGTATATTGGCGAAACTGGTCGTTCCGTCAAAACTCGGATTCAAGAGCATCAAAGATGCATTCGATCAGGTCTTTTCTCCCATTCTGCAGTTGCAGAACACTGCCAAGAAACCGGTCATTCCATATTGTTTGAAAAAACTCATATTATTTCTAAGAGCCCCTTCTTTTATTCCAGGAAAATCCGCGAATCTCTAGAGATCCGAAAAAATCCACATAATATCAATCGAGAGGAAGGATACTACTTGTCTCCCATCTGGAATCCCAGTCTAGAGCCGCCGTCCGGTCCCGCTACCACGATGCAGCCACATGATTGGCCAGCGCGCGCCTCTTGACGTTCGCGCCACGGAGTGTGCCGATACGTCCCGACACGACAGGTCACCGCGACTATAAATTGAGCGGTAGCGGAGTAATCGTCGGATTCACTCCCTGCCTCTCGACGCGTTAGTGTTCTGAGCTGTTGGACGTGAATCCCTGTCCTGGCATTTGGTTTTCACCTCTGGCTGCGTTGAGTAGTTGAGTTACTGTGACCAAATGCCCATCTTGGTAGTTAGTATTCGCCTCTGGTTGCGTTGAGTAACTGAGTTACCGTTGCTAACTACCCATCTTCCTGTCTTTTGTTTCTTTTTCTTTTTTGTTCTCCTGAAGAAGCTACATACAATTGTAGCGAAACGTCGAGATGAACCCACTTTTGGGTCACTCACAAATGACACGGTCCAAACCCGGAAGACGAATAAACTATAATATCAGTTCTTAATTTTATTTTTTTTTGCTACTTCAATAAATCGTATATAGGGCTTCGATCACATTCTCCTTGTATGCACTTCTTGTTTTTTTTTACGAATTTATATTAAGCTAATATTTTTCTTTGTTTGAGATATTCATTAAGTACTCTTCTCATAATTTTTTAAAAGTTTTTTGGGTCCGTATTTTATTACTTTAGGACTAATTTCTCCTTACTTGCTATATATATTTACAATTTACAAAAACCAAGTCGGTTCTGCTACCCCATTTCTCGCGCCGTATATATTCCATTTAAGTCCATTATTTTAGCGTCCTGCTTTCATTCGAGTTCTTAAAAAGTCATCAAATGGAAAAGAGCAATCACTAGCAATATTCCCTCGACGGGCACAACTAAAATGCTGCAATGACTTGTCACGTCGCAATCGATAAATGAACGAAAAGTGCGATTCCACTGTTCTCTGCCTTTATTTCCCGCCCTCTTGCCCCTCGCGTCGTGATTAGCATTTCTTTCGTTGATTATCCCTTCATACTTACGAACAAGGCAATCCTTGACATGCATTGTATTTTCGCGATAAAGACAATATATCCCTAGAAACAATATTGGCAGACATTTTAAGGTGATTAGTATATATTAATACACTTCTCCAAGAAATTATCGCACTACTTCAATAAATCAATTTTATTTGTAAACAGGCAAATAATCAAAAATAAAACTTCACCAGATTTATTCTACATTTTATTAGTAATTATAACAATTTGTCTAATCATCAGAAAATGTTGAAGTACAGGAGAAAAAAAAAATAAAACGGAAAATTCTAAAAAAAATAATGATAAGAAAAGTAAACTAAAATATGAAAAAAGTCTTAATAACGAGTGTTTCCACCTCTGCTACGTATAACAGCCTCACATCGTTGGCCCATACTTAAAATTAATTGCCGTATTTCATTTTGGTCTAGTTCTCTCCAAATCTGCATCAGCCTCTCTTCCACTTCCTGTAAATTGTTTGGTTGGATCGGTGTCGCTCTTAATCGCCTACCAAGGATATCCTAGAGATTTTCAATCGAATTTAAATCCGGACTATGTGGCTATTCCATAGTGTTAGTTTCTACCTCTAATAGATAATTTTTGACGATCTGTGCAGCGTGAGGTCTTGCATTATCTTGCATTAGTAAGAAATTTTCACTGATATACGGAACGAATTGTACTACATGTTGCTCCAGGATCTCCAATATGTACCTTTCAGCTGTAATAGTTCCATTTTGTATAACCACTAGGTCCGTACGTGCGGTCAAAGAAATACCAGCCCACACCATAACGGATCCTCCACCTAAAAAATGTGGTGTGTGAGAAGTTTCACTGAGGATATCGTTCGTTGGGTCGTCGCAACACACGAACACGTCTATCGTTATTGTACAAACAAAATCGGATTCATCAGTAAATAGTACTCGTTCCCAATTAGCCTCTAACCATTTAACGTGTTCTCTGGCAAAATGTAATCTCCCCCTTCGATGCTCTGCAGTTAATAGAGGACCTCGGGCGGCAATCCTAGGTGTTAAGTTGTATTCCCCAAGTCGCTGGCGAACAGTTTCAGTACTAATTTGTATAGAATGCACATCTCGAAGCTGAATTTGTAGACTTCGATGTGTTACAAAACGTTGTCGAAGAGCAGAAATTCTTAAAAATCGATCTTGAATAGGGGCAGTTACAGGGTTTCGGCCTTGCCCTGGTCTGCGAGTATGATCCCCTGTTTCGAGGAATCTTTCTAACACCCGTGAGACGGATGTGTGGACACATTAAACTGACGACCAATTCTTCGGTAACTCCAACCTTCTTCCGACAGTATCACTGCTTGGGCACATGTATTTCGGGTTAAATTACGTGATTGACGCTCCATAATAAACACAATTAACAATAATCAACAATTAAACAGTAGCCGAATAAAATTCGTGAACACTTGGAAATTAGTATATTTATAAAATTAGTACATTTTTTGCTTTTTTTTCTTTTGTTGCAAAAAAAACGATAGCGATAAAACACAGTCAATAAATATAGAGTGTAAGAATAGCATATACAAGGGGCTTGCAAAATATAACATTACAATGGAAATTTTTAACGCTAATAAAATATTTTAATATTTCAAAGTGGTGCCTTAATTTCTTGGAGAAGTGTGTATATATATATATATATATATATATATATATATATATATATATATATATATATATATATTGTTGTGATCTGCTTTATAATGTTTTATTATTAATTAACACTAACTTAATTAATCCAATTATTTAATTAATTAATTCGCTAATTTATGCAGAGTCATACAAATCAATTACTATTAAAAATTCTCAGGGTGCCTTCTTAATTTTACTTTAATCAGTTTACTTTATGTATCTCTTCTAGTGGGTTCAGTATCTCCTAGTTGCTCATAATCGGGATAGAACAGGAAACGGAACTAACATTAAAACAACATAAATATGCACACAAGTTATTATTTATTTTCAATAAGCAATACGATGAATATTAATAAATAACTTTTGTGGGCAATTATCTTTCCCAACAAACTTCTATACTCTAAATTTAATTTTAATTACAAACTATCTATTGATCTGTTTTATAATAATATCTACTAAAAAAATTGACCATATAAAAATATAATTTATTCACAAAAATAACTCTTTGAAACTTGGAATCTTAGTTCGTATGCTTATATTTGATTTTATCTTTAGAATATCTTAAAGTTTTCTTTCATTCAAATTATTTGACTGACCTTTATTTTTTTTTCACCAATGATGTCTCCTCTAGATCAAACCACAGTTCCTTCCTTGATTGATTATGTCCGGCTACCATCAAATCTTTCCCGTTCTCAGCATCGATCCAAACCGCATACCAGCAAACTACTCCTCCGAAAACACAAGACCAAGCCTCTTTTGACCGGTACTCTTTATTCACAAATTCTCCTTTCTTTCTCAATTATATCTCGTGGACTATGCAGACTCAAAAGAGGTATTAATCTTCTCGATTTTGATCTGCTCTTAGCTTCCACCTTTTTCACTAACAAACGAAAACACTGGTACTCAGATTGACTACACAAAAACACGTCTTCTCTTCTGGTCTGCCGGTAACATAATAATCTTTTCAATCTCCCCAGACAAACCTTCTCAACTCGCTCATTCCCCATCATTCCTTTTTAACCAATCATAAGCATTCATTTTTCCCACTTATTTTCGATTTAGAAAATGTCCAACATAATATTTAAAACAAATAAACTACTTTCACTCAAATTACTTTTCAGAAACCATTAACAATTTTGCCTTTTTCAATAGAAATAAGTTTCCAAATTCTTGTTATCTCATATCTAAATCTAATTCTTATCTAAATCTCTTTCTTATTTACTTTCGAAAAATGCCCACCGCAAAATACAATTACAAGTTTATTCTTAAATCTATAAAATTATACGAGTTCCATTGTCTTTTCACTATTCACTCAGTCTTTCACTGAACAATGTTTTCTCTTATCCTAACTATTACAAATAAGTACAGGGTTGTATTTTAACTTATATGCCCGCGGTATATTAAAATAATAAAAAAACTCTTTATTCTATTTCTGATCGATAAACTGATCCATAACAATATATATAAATTAAGGAACACTCGAAGAGTGGTGGGTTTTTCGGTCAAAGTGTAGAAAAAAAAGACAAAGAAGCTGGCTACTTCATCTATTTATTGAAGACGTTTCGCTTTCTAATCAGAAAGCATCATCAGTTCGTCTAAAAAGAACAATATGAAAAACCAAACATCCATAGAAAAGTTATTATAAGTGTGTTACATCTAAAAGATATGTAGCAAACAATGATATTAAATATGTAAAGAAGCTTACGAAAATTGACATTAAAAGATTACGTTGTATAAACAATTAATTGGAATTAAATACAGTTTACAAATTAACTTAAACTTAGCACAGCAAAAGACCATGTGGTAATTGTACATGTATATAAAAAATATGTAAAAAACAAGTTAAAAAAAATTAATTTGCAGAGAACTAAAAAGATCATAAGATGCACTTCTTAGTGAGATCATAAGAATACAAAGCCAAATAAGATTACCTGAATAACTTTATATTTTTAATTTCTTAGTAAACAGAAAATAATTTATACAGAAATGTTTACAACACTTAACACAATATACATTAATAGAATTAGACATTAGAATTATAAATAGAAAAATCTGAGTCAAAAATAAATCTTATTTTTAAGCAATTTTTTCATGTTAAACATAAGTAAAACAATACAAATAGACCTGCTGAACAAAAATATTCACATGAAAAACCATTTTTAACTTTTACAGAAAAAAAAACATTAAGAAATACATAGGCTAGAATGCACTTTAAAAAACAAAAGGCCTGTAAAAAGAAATTTTGCCTGAATAACTTTTAGTGAAAATATGTTATGTGAGTCTTTAATGACACAACTTCACTGATTTTCTTTTTTTTTTGTAAGTTTGCCTTTCTTGGTTTTGAACTATTGTGTAGATCATGATGTACAGCAGATATGTACGGTAATAGTGACATTAAATTTCGATGTGCGAGGGCAGGTCTTTCAAAGCTTCTTTTAACATGGTTGTTTTTAGAGATTCTTTTGGCTGATTCTTTCGTCGACGTCCTGTTTGCTTTTTATACATACAAACTCTAGTCCACGTTTCAATATCCAAGTGCGAATATTTAAAAAATTAGTAACTAGAACTGTGTTTATACTTTTTTACTGATGGCACATTCCTTATACCAACTTTTTTTTTATCTTGACTCAGAACATCTTTTTCTACTGTATCCAAAAGTCTCTTTAGGTCAAAAAAATCAGAACTTTTCATGCTGATTACTTGAAAAGGCTCTTTCACTCTGACCTGTGTAACAACTCTCTGCCAGTCATCAACAGTAAACAGGTAATCAACTTTTCTAGCCTTTCTTTTCATTATGCCAAAATCTTTATCACTAGGCATAAATAAATGTCCTGGAATAAAAAAAGAATAAATATTCATCGAAATTTACAATATGGACCAAAATGTAATACAATGTAAATATTACTATGTTTTTATTTTGACCGCAACACCAAGTCCGAGAAAAACTACATTTTCTTTTCATGAAGCACTAAGCTACATTCAGATAAAATCTTATAAACACACCAGCCTATTTCATTAGATCCCCGAGAGCTAAATTCTCTGACCAAATGTACATTAGTCGTCTGCTATTGTTACAAATATAAAATACAAGGTTATAAACCCATAGCTGTCTCAAATAAAAAACAGTCTCAGTCAAAGACAGTCTCACTTAATCAATTAAGCTCTAGAAATTTCCCTAACAGATGAAACTGTTCTGATATAACTTTTGTTTGGATTTTTTTTTCCTGCTATAATAATTTGTATAGCGGGGAAATATAAATGTAGTGGTAATAAACTTGATTTTAATGTTTGGTTTTGTTCATGGTCATGATTAGTGTCATCTGAGTGTTTAGGACTTACTGCCTAGTTTCAGCAGGCCTAGGCCTTTCTGCAGATGGAATTACTGAAATACGTTTTTTAATGATAGCAAATGTATCTATAAAAGATTTCAGACACACTCATACATCTTCTTCATTTCCATCTTATAAAGTATATGTATAACGTAATTTTCTTCGACTAGGGGTTTCGTTATTTCTCATTGTTTTAATATCATATGTCATTAATCACCATAGCTATTCGGACTTTTGAGACGGCTGCTCTGAAAAGTTCATTTGATGTACATCCGTACCACTCTCTCAGGTTGCGCAGCCATGACATTCTACGCCTCCCTATGTTTCTCTTTTCTTGGATCTTTCCCTTCATAATCAGTTGGAGCAAGGTGTATTTCTCTCCACGTGTAATATGTCCGAGATATTCCAATTTTCTTGGTTTAATTATGTACATTAGATTAGAAACCCACAAATACTCTTAGATATGTCCTTGTCTGTATCTCATAAAGTATGATATTTACACTAATCTTGTTTAGCATTTATAAATCTTAGGTTACAGGTAAAGCCACTAAGTCATCCTCTTGCTGGCACAAGTTTGTTGGTTTTTACATTAGTGTAATTCTTACCACTATTTCTCTTACTTTTTGCAATGTTGCTTTTTCACTTAGCTTAATTTCTAACACTCTTTTAGGCTGTACTACACTAACAACACTATCTCCATCAGAACTTGACATTTCAAGGTTATTGACCGATACTGTTTACTAACACAACTGCTTGCATGTGGTTGTAACATAGCTTCCCCCTCCACAGGGCATATAGCATAGCCTTATCTTTCTTAACAAATAGCTGATGCTTAAACTGTAGGATTTTCAATCGCATTTTAAACAAACAAGGGGATATGCTAGACTTACAAAAAGTTCATATTATTCTTCATTGATGGCAGCACAATGCAGAAAAACAAAAAAAAAACAAAATCTTTCATTCGTCATTCCAACGTGTTGGTGGACGACCTTTGATTCGGTAGAAATCATCTCTTAGTCTCCATTCCAGTGTACGCTTTGTCCATCTGTTATCTGTTATTCGAGCCACGTAGCCTGCTAAATTCCACTTCAGTGTTGCTATTCTCTCTAAAGCATCAGCCACTCCTAATCTTCGTCGTATCTGGTGGTTTGGGATCTTGTCTGGTATTCAAACTTTAGCATAGCAAAACACACTGATTAAAAGTTTTTCTTTTAAGATATATTGGCATGTCGGACGATTTGAAAATTTGATTTTACTTGCCGAAGGCTGCTCAAGTCAGTCTTATACGACGGAGAACCTCAAAGGTTTGGCTTACTTTTCCTATGCGAATCTCGTGAGCAAGGTATTTTTAGGCCATTACCTGGTCTATGGATTTTGTTCCCTTGAATATTCCTTCCAAGATAAGCTTTTTTCCATTTATGTTTATGCCTTTGCCGGTCAGTTTTGTTGTTTTTCATATATATTTTAAAAGCGCGGTAACTGTTTCGGTGATATGGTGTCTCGCTGACGTACTCCACGTTTTCTGAGTTTGACGATCACCCACTCTAACACTAGCTGTTACGTTTTAGTATATGTGTTAAATTATTTTTATATATCGATAGTGTTAATGCAGCATTCTGTTAAGGCTTCCAATATGTTTTGTTGATTTATCGAGTCAAATACATTTTCATAATCCACAAATATTAAAGATAGTCATTTTGATATTCAATTTTTTTTAAAAACTTTACGTGGACAACTAGATATAAAAACTCAACAAATGAATTAACTAATTGGCAAAAAGTTAAAATTGGCACTAGAGAACAAGCAAGTAATACACAAAACTATAGTGAAACCCATACGTTATAAAATTGTGGGGATGCCCAAAACCTACAAATACAAAAATCTTAGAAGCATCAGTCCAAAGGGCTGACAATGATGACAGATGCTCCTTGATATCGAATTAACATAAACTCTTAGTGAAGACTTGATTTCATAAAAGATACTAAAGGTATTGTACACGAACCTGCAGTTAAACACAGATATAATACTTAAACCACGACAGTGAAATAATTAACGCCCTTGTGAATACTTCAGCAAGAATTAGAAGACTCCAGAGATAGTGATTAGAAGAGATAGTTAGATGAATCAAGGTAGACTGTGTCATAAGAATTGTGTTATTAATTGTTTTCTAACGGAGTATCACTTCATTAAAGTTTTATCAATTCAGTTTAAATTATTTATCTACTTTTTTTACTTATTCGACATTTTTTAACTGATTTTTAAACAATTTTAAACAATAATTAAAATTTAATATTTTTCTTGGTTTTTATGGCATATAATATAGGAAATCCATTAATTCGTTTTTAAAAACTGTTTTTATTGAGAAAGAACGAACTATATTACTGTTTCACCGTTTTAAATACTTTGCACGTGTTTACATTTGTAAATATATATCTATTTCCTATTCGTAATATTAAAAAAAAATCATAATCACGACATTATTATGAATAAATCCCATAACCAACCCTACCAATCGAACAGAAGGAAAACAATATAACAAACTCGTGCCAAAACGAGAAACGAGAAACATCACCTAGAAAATCCTTTGTGGATTGTTGTTCTTGCATGTTTGTATGTGAATATAATATTTGAGAGGAATAATAAAGGAATACTAATGGCAATTAGAGTGTTGAGAGTCCGCAGGAATAGATCTGTGATGTGTAATCTAATATGGAGCGGGATCAGTCACGTTTCGGACCAGTACGTGCCCTCTCCAGGAACACGGACCATGTGAGAACATGCCTTCAATGAAACAGAAGCAGTATTTGCCTTTTAGTTTTCAAATTATGGCAACCTCGAAGAACTTAGTTGCGGCTACCACATGGCCGGTGTAGGGAATCGACAGATGTGTTATACGAGGTGCATCAAAAACATTAAGAAAATTTACACCACAATTTATTAGCTAAATACTAAAATACCGTAACAGAGACAGATTACTCACAAGAAAAATACTGGATTAAACATAAAATAATAAACGTAGCAAAAAAAGGGTTGCAAAAAAATATCTGAGACGAATAACTCAACAGAAAAATGGATGAAACTATGCAAACCTCGAAGAACTTAGTTTCAGCTACCACATGACCGGTATAAGTAAACATACAGATGTGTGATACGAGGCATATTAAAGACATTAGCAACATTGTAAAGGATATTTACAAAACGATTAGTTAGGTACAAAAATATTGCAACAGAGATATGCCAGTCTAAAAGAAATAAAGAAGCAAACCAAGAAGAAAAATTAAGTATTTTTCTTCTTGGTTTGCTTAAATTATTATTACTAATAAAAATAAAATTATAAATATAATTAAAAAGTAGTGCAAAAAACAACTGGGACAAATAACTGAACAGGAAAATTGACGAAACAATTATTTTTTTTGTCTTGATTTCAGTGAATAGGTTACTGATTAGCTCTGACAACTGCAAATATAAAAAATAACAATTAACCATCCTGGACGAAATCCGTTATAAGGAATCCTTAATCCTTATGGGCGACTTTAATGCTCGAATAAAAAACGAAGTACTTCCGGTATAAAACAACGCAGATCTTAGATATTCGAACTTTAAACTCAGCCGATGCAGGTACCGAACAAAAACTATTCCTATTAAAGATACGAATGAAAATAGCACTAAAACATCGTCCAGAGAAAATCACTTAAAAAAAAATTCAATGTATATTCACGGTAGGTTTTTGTGGTCAAACTGTAGGTCCTTATTTTCTTGAACAATCTATCAATCGGGGACAGAGATTGTATGAATTTATAAAAATAACGACATGGTCATTGCAAATACCTGGTACAAACTACCCAAGCAACGAATATATACTTGGAATGTATCACTTTATGGTGGCAGCAATCCTGGGTCTTTAAAAAACCAAATAGATTATATACTTGTAAGTAAGCGGTTAAGAAATGTCATGAAAATATATTTTCAGAAGCAGATAATGGATCTGATCACCAACTATTTGTGGCAGATATGAAACTGAGGTTAAAACAAATTTAACGACAAAAACACAAACCAATATACAGTAGACTCCTTCTATAACGAGAACTGAAATGACAGACTAATTACCTCGTTATAAGCCGATCTCGTTATATCAGACAATATAATACTGTGCATACATATGAATCTGTAGTTTTCTAAACCATTAACTTCCTATAGTGAAGCCATTCGGAGCAATATAAGATGCTAATAAATATTGTTTGAATGGAGTTTTTGAAAAAAAGTTATTTACTTTTATTGTCAATGAAATATATTAAAACATAAAAGAGTTGTTTACTTTCATTATCAATGATATACTTTAAAACAAAAAATCTGTACTTAATACCAACTACATAATGTATAAAGCGTATTTTCAAGGATAATATAAACTATTGCTTCTGCAATTTTAAGAACTCTGTCATTTTTAACTGCTTTAAATGGTCCAGTTTCATTCTATCATATTTTCTAAAGATGTGAAACAGTTGTATTTATTCATTGTAAAGAAGTTTATTGCGGGCTGCAGTTAAGTTTATTGAGGGGCTGTTTGAAAAGGTATTTATTTATAGCCAAAAACGTAAAAAACACGTTTTTGGATCTTATTTTCTCTCGTTATAACCAAATTTGCCTCGCTATAGACGGTTATAGTTCAATAGAAATTTCACGGGACATCTAATGTATCTCGTTATAAGCGAAACCTCGTAATAACCGTGTTCGTTATAGAGGGAGTATACTGTAATTATTTTTGACGATATCAGCATAAAGGTTAACATTAAAAAATAATTTCACAATAGGATAAAGAACATGGAGAACAACTAGAAGATCTAGAGGAACTATGGAATGTATTTAAAAACCAAGTTACCAAAAGCTTCACAAACAATGATTGTAGAAGTAACTTAATCAAGAAAAATTAATGGATACCAGAAGACATCTTGAAATTGATGGAACAACGTCGACTTATAAAATCGAATGAAATAGAATATATACGTCTACAGAGAAAAACTAAGAGGAAGATAAAATTAGCCAAAGAAAAATGAATGAGAGAAAGGTTTAACGAAATTGAGGATGTGATATCTAAGCACTACTTTCTTAATATGCACAAAACAGTTAAAGAAATAAGCAACATATTTAAAAAACGAGTTTCCTCTTTACTAGTTAACAATAAAAACAAAATTATTAAAAATAAGAACGAAATAAGAAAAGGTGGTAACTATATATATGAGAGTTGTTTAAATATGACAGAAATAATATTACTGAATCCTATCAAAATTGTATTGACGGCCCAAAAATTATAAAATCAGAGATAAAACATGCTTTACAAAATGCTATGTTCAGAAAAGCTTGTGGTACAGATGATACAACAAATGTGATTTGCTGAAACTAATAGATGAAGAAAAGACTATGTCACTGAACCAATTATATCCAAAAGCTATTTAATCAGAAAGAGAAGAACTATCATTAGAAACCACAGAGAATACCACGAAGTCATCTATGCTATCAAAAACACAAAAGAGGGCAAAGCTACTGGACTAGATGATGTGTCCATTGAAATATTAAAACTCATTGATGAAGATGTTACTGATGTAACGGTTGAACTCTTTAATCTAATATATTAGACTGATACAATTCCCAGACAATGGCTACAATCGACCTTTGTGACAATACCCAAAAAGTCAAGTACAATATCCTGCTCAGATCACAGAACAATAGCTTCAGTCACACACAAACACACACTTAAAACATATTTGAAAATAATACACAGCAGAATTGATAAGACTCTTGAATATGAAACTAGTGATACACAATTTATCTTTAGAAAGGTAAGGACACAAGAGTAGGGATGGCGGTTTTTGACAAAACACCGGTTTTCGGTTATACCGTTTTTTTTTGCTTACGGTTTAACCTGGCGGTTATAACCGTCCAAAAAAACCGGTTTTTCCAAAAACCGGTTTTCGGTTCTTTTAATCCAGTAGGTTACAAAGTTACATTTACAATGCACTTTAGTTTGCGATACTTCTCCAAGATAATACCTAACCTAATCCTAATCACCGTAAAAACCTAATAACTGGTTTTTACTTTAAAAATAAAAAACCGGTTATAACCGAGACAAAAAAACAACCGATAAAATCGGTTATTGCGAAGTAAAAAACCGGTTTTCGGTTAAAACCGGTAGGTTTTTCCCATCCCTACACAAGAGATGCTTTGATTGGCTGGAATGTGCTGACCCAGAGATGCATGAAGATGAATCAGGACATACGCTTATGTTTTGTAGATTTTGAAAAGGCCTTTAATAAGGTTCAACATAAAAAGCTTGTAAAAATATTAAAAAGCAAAAGTATTGACAGTTGTGATATGAAAATTATATCTAATCTATATTGGAATCAAACTGCCTAGGTAAAAGTTAACAACCCGAGATATCAAAATACAGAGAGGAGTCCGCTAGGGTTGCGTGCTGTCACCACTACTCTTCAATGTCTACAGTAAAGCGGTATTTGAAAAAGCGCTCCCAGATTCAATAGAAGGTATATCTATCAATGGAGAAGTTTTGTTTTGAATACCTTGTGTTTTGCAGATAATACTGTAATAATGACGTATAAAAACAATGCTTTACAGAAAGTAATGCAACGACTTAATGAATGCTGTTATGAATACGGACTAAGGATAAATTTGACAAAATCTAAATGCATGATCATAACTAAATTGGCAGATGCAAATATCCATTGATTATTGAGGATACTGTAATTGAGAGTGTGGATACCTACAAATACTTAGGAACATGAATAACATCCAATGTAGACCAAACTAAAGAAATAACGACACTTCAGTATGAAATACTCTTCTTTATGGCTTGGCATGGACATTTAAACAAGTACATCTAAACAAGTTGGTCGTCTTTGAATTTTGGTGTTACAGAAGAATTCTACAAATATCATGGACTTAAAGAATGTCAAACGGAGAAATTACTAGAAGAATAGAAAATGACGCTGAAATAATATTGACCATCAAACGAAGAAAACTTGAATACTTAAGCCGTGTTATGAAAGGGGAAAAATACTCATTATTACAGCTTATTATGCAAGGCAAAATTCGAGAAAAGAAAAATGTGGGAAGACGAAGAATATTGTGGCTTAAGAACTTAAGGGAATAATTTGAATGCAGTAGTGTAGTAGTGCTAGTTTCAGAATTTATTACGTTACCAAAGAAATAGGGAGCGAAAAAGTGCGGAGAATATAGGCTAATAAGTCTAATGAGCCATACACTAAATCTTCTTCTTAAAATTATACATCGCAGAATATACACACTATGCGAAGAGAAAATACAAGACACACAGAGATGCACTGTTTGGTCTACAGGTAATATTCCAAAGATGCAGAGATATGACTTGCGATATCTACACATGCTTTTTAGACTACCAAAAAGCATTTGACACAGTTCAACACCAAAAAATGATGGATGTTCTAATAAAAGTCCAAATAGATGATAAAGACCGGCGTATAATGAAAAATTTATACTTGAACCAATCAGTCACAATCAGAACAAATCTTGAAGATGAACTGACTGAAGTGATCCAGATTCTGCAACGCGTTAGACAAGGATATATACTTTCACCTATATTATTCAACATATATTCAAAGGAAATATTTAGTGAAGCCTTGAAAATTTGCGAACATGGAATCCTTTTAAATGAAGTAAGTGAAAGATTTGGACTACAAGTAAACATATCAAAAACTAAATTTATGGTCATTAGCAAAATGTAAAAATAAAATTGGACAAGTCAAACTGCTTTTCAAGAATACACCAGTGGACCGAGTAAAACAGTTTACCTATTTTGAAACAATAGTAAAATAATAATGGGATCACTGACAAGAAGAAAAATGTAGAATAAAGAAGGCTAGGAGTGCATTCAACAAAATGGCCAAACTCTTTAAAAGCCACAACCTTAATTTGGAGATAAAGTAAGGCTCCTACGATATTATATCTTCTCGAAATTATACTACGGAGTTGAATCGTGGACAATCACTGAAGCGATGGAGAAAAAACTTAAAGCCTTCGAGATGTGGCTATACAGAAGTATCCTAAGGATATCATGGACGGACAAGATAACCAACGAGACTATACTACGAAGAATGGGGAAAGAAAGGGAAGTGATGTATACGATTAAAAGGAGAAAGTTAGAATATCTTGGACACATAATGAGAAACGTCACTTAATACAGATTAGTGAAAATAATCCTTCAAGGCAAAGTATTTGGAAAGCGAAGAATTGATCATGACCATGATTGAATATTATAGTTAAAAAACCTTAGAAAATGCTTCTCTACAACAACAGCTAATCTTTTTAAAGCATCAGTTAATAAAATAATTACAGCCAGAACGATCGCCAATATTCGAAACGAATAGGCGCCAAAAAAAGAAGTGCAGAACTGTTTAGAGCGGCAGTCAACAGATTGCGCATAGCCATGATGATTCTCAACCTCCGATAGCAGATGGAACTTAAAGAAGAAGAATAGATGAAGATAACATAAAAATACTAGTAAAACTCTTTAATGCAATATATAACACTGGAGTGATTTCCGCATCTTTGTTACAATGCCTAAAAAATACAAAAACACAAAACACAAAAAAAATATCGATTAATTAGCCTAATAAGCAAACCTCCCAAGATTTTCCCAAGTATACTTCACAAGAGAAATAGACCCGAATTCAAAGAAGATCTCAAAGATACAGAATTTGGTTTTAGAAATGCTACGGAAACTAGGGATACACTTTTTGCGTCACATGTACCATTACTAAATTGTCATGATCACAAAAAAAAAGGATTTGCATGCTTTGTCATCGGAAACAAGACATAAAATTTTAAATCAAAAACTACATAAGAAAGTTCCGAAATTAGTATTTTTGCCACCAGAGAAAAAACTCAGAACCTTCTGCTCAATTACATATACAGGCAAGATATCAACAAAAATTGTCAAACACATAAAAAGAAAGGAATAATACTAGCTTTTAAAATAAACAACAACTTAAGCATGTGTATACAACAACAGTGGTGTATACATACTTAAATGTAGCGACTGCCCAAAAACTTATTAGATCAACTAGATCAAAAGTTGATCTAGTTGATCTGAAATATATAGCTTAGTGACGACACGTCTTTTTGGTCAGGAGAGAGCAAGTAGAGAGTTTAATGCGCTAGACAGAGACAGATCAAACAACCGCAACAGATGTTGTCGTCACTGCTCGTTGCAACATACTTAGTATATGTTAATATCTACGTCTATGGTTCATACATCAGTTTAAAAACTGTCTTTTTAGTCAGTTGCAATTTAGAACCCATTCAGAGACATTGCCTTAGGGTCAGCAGCAATCCCCATTAAAACTACTACGTTGCCACGCATGGTACCTTACTTTAACATTACACCATCTTTTTAACAAAAATGTAACACAAAATAATTTTTGTACCATCCTAAGGGTTTTTATCCAAAGAATTAGTAGCTTGACTCATATACACCTGGTAAGTTTTTAACCATAATAAATATTGTATCATCATAAGGGTTTTTATCCAAAGATTTAGAGGCTTGAATCATATACACCTTAAGTAAGTATTTAATCACATTGCTTTTTCAACCTTAATCAAAATTTAACCTTTACGTTTTCATTCACTAAAGTGGTAATACTTATTCCAGGTAATACACTGATGATGAAATTTTTAGACTGAAAATGATCTGTAATGTAGTCCGAAACGGTATTTTCAATTATATATCTTTTATAAAGGAGAATCAATAAACTGATAACACTATCAGATAAACAACAGGGATTCAGATCTGAAAGATCCGATTTATTTTAATTAACTTTTTCTTAATTCTTCTAATTAACCCTTAAAAATCATTTTTTGTGTCATAAAATTTTTAATAACGGTAGTAGATCCATACGGATTTCTTAATATTGTTCTGAAGGTATTTTGTTGTGGCATTTTAATACGATTTACTATTTTTATGTTAATAATCGACAATTTTAGTTCAAAATATGTTCCTTTTGATGTTTTGGTTTTCAGAACATTAAATTTTGAGAACGATTTTCGAACGATTTTGAGAACGAGTGGATAGTCAGTAGAAGTCTAATAATTTTAATATGCCACAAAAAATGAAATTAAATAAATTAACATAAATATCGTACACACCCTGTAATCACCACAGTTTCAATAATGTATTTAGTTATTTAAAATATCAAAACTACCATTTATATAGTCGACCTTCAATTTCAGTTCAAGCACCAATTCGTCAAAATATTGCTTCCCTATATATCACAACCATAATAAACGTTTACATCGATCACCCTTTTGAATTGTAACACACAATTTTCCTTCCCTCTGCCATTCATTCGATCCAATCGATTACCATCATCACATGAGTATTGAAAGGCAATTTATCAAGAAACAGAAGGTCAAATGTACATCAAATCATCGCATCATCGACACACCATGATTTATTTCAATATAAAAAAGGTAAAAAGTGACAGTTTGTAGGGTGTATTTATGTATGTGACCAGAAGAGGAGTGTTAACTGATAACATGGGCGTAGCAATAAGGGTAAACTTAATCTCCGCAATATGATTTGCGAATTGGTAATTTAACAGGATACATTATTTTTAAAATTACTTTTATTTTGGCTAGATTGTAAAAACTAAAATAAAAAATGAATTCAATTTAAATAACAACAATTTTAAGAAATATGGTCATAATTAAAGTAATCTAAGAATTTAAAGAGACATCGAAAATAATTTAAATTAGAGAGTCTATGAAAAGACATAAAAAATAATGATTTGTTTATTTTTTGTAATACTATTAAGTTATATTATTTGTAATCCAAATATACCAAGGACAATACTCTTTGCCTTTTTTCCGATGATTTTTCCGATAATTAGATCTTCTTCTTCTCGTAGAACTAGAGCAGTACTTGTAGCAGTCAGCCAAAACCCAGGGTGGGTTTTGGCTGACTGCACAACTTGCTTTCATCTTGAACGGTCGTTCATTATAGTTGGATCAGTTGGTAGCCCCATTGTTCTTAGATCTAACCATATATTGTCTCTCCATCGCATTTGTAGTCGTCCTAAGGGCCTACTTCCTATGGGGGCTTTCTCCCATAATAACTTGGCAAGGCGGTTATTAGGGAGTCTATGGACATGGCCAGCCCATTTTAGACGTTGGAATTTAATCTCTTGGACTACATCGCTCGCTCTATACATCTGCTTGACCTCAGCATTTGTTCTCATTCGGAATTGGTTGCTATTAATGTCGTGATAAGGCCCAAAGATTCTTCTGAGGATTGTCCTCTCAAAACATCTAAGTTTTCTTTCAGTTTTTTTGGTCAGGGTCCACGTCTCACACGCATACTTGAGCACCGGTCTAATCACCGATTTATATATTCTAATCTTTGATGTTCGTGTTAGGCTTTTAGATTAAATAGTATTGTGGAGGCTGTACATACATTTGTTTGCTGCCTGAATTTTTCCTTTAATCTCTTTCGCGATATCGTTATCTGCAGTGATTGTTGCTCCGAGATATTTAAAACTCTCCACTCTTTTAAAGTTATATGGGTCTATTGTAACATTTTGCCCCATTCTATCTCGTCCCTTCTGTCTGTTGATGCACATGTATTTGGTTTTCTCTTCTTTTACCCCTACACCAGTTTTCTTTGCCTCTACCTCCAATTTATTAAAAGTCTCCTTCACATTGGTGACTGTGTTTCCCACAATGTTAATATCATCTGCGTATGCTAGTAGTAATTTTGGTCCATTTACTGTCAGTAATTCTGTTTTAAGTTGTGCTGCTCTTACTACTTTCTCCAGGATTATATTAAAGAGAAGTGGTGACAGCGCATCTCCTTGTTTCAGGTCACTGCTTATTTCGAAAGATTCTGAGAGTTTGTTACCTATCCGTACTCTGGATCTAAAGCTATTCACACATAATTTAACAAGCTGGATAAGTTTTTTGAAAGTACTGCCATTGCATTTCACATCTGATCCCTTTTAATGCTGTCGTACGCTTGCCGGAAATCTATGAAGAGATAATGGATAGTTCTATTGAATTCTCATCCTTTTTCAAGCAGCTGTCTTAGAGTAAGGATCTGATCTATGGTCGATCTATGTGACAATCTAAAATTCTGAAGCGCTTTCTATCTTTAAATTTCAATAAAGCAAACAATGTATGGAAAATCTTTGAAATTTTTTATTTATTTGAAAGGCCTTCATAATTACCGATGCCATTATAATAATATATGGAATATAACATAGCATATTTAAAACATCTCTATCTTGTTCGTCTTACTTCAGAATCTTTCTAAACTGTAATCTGCCACTTCGAGTGTATCTTTTTTTACATATTCTCCAACAATATTAAGTAAATTTGGGGATGTTTCTAAACTCTTTATCTCACTAAGATTTTTTTTTATTATGCTAAAATCCAATACTCAAATTTTCTCGTTAAAAACATTTTCTCCGCAAAAACTGACCCTTGGCATTCTACAACGGCATTGTCAAAGCCTCTCACGTATGATATACCTTGAATAATCTATTATCTTCGAACGTTTGGGCATAGTAAGTCCTTAATGAGGCAGATTCCTTAATGGTGATTATTAATTTTAAACGAGGGAGAGAAAGCGGGAAAGCGGGCAAAATTTACATACGGCGTATGAGTCGAAATGTGGAACCATGTTTTGCGTACGTGACAAGCAGATGTACTGTGGAAAGCGAACTCACGGAACGAATTCGTCCTATATCGATGACTGTGAAACAAAGGCACGAATTTGTCAAAATAATAAACACGCAGCAGTTAACTTATCTTTGTGTTTTATTTTATTATTATTTTGTACATGTAAATATATAAAATACCATCATTTCTATGTAAAAAATCAGATAGTTAAATATTTCAAATAACTTACTCGTAAAAATGCACAAGTATTTGTTGTTATGTTGTTAATATATCGGAAAATCTAGTCCAATTTGTTTTTCTTCTCAAAAACAACAGTTTTTCCAGTTTAGGGAAACATGTACTAACCTTGGCGGCAATTTTTAGCTTAGTTATTTATGGTTTTTTAGGGTAGGACTGCCGTTCATTGATTGTAAACGGCTTTAATGGTAGACATGTTGTGCAATGGACGACGTTTTTTTCTCCTTTCGATGTTCTTTTCGTCTAACATGTACGATTTATGATTCCCTACATGGAATCATGTCACATTCCCTACATGGAATCTCGTATACTCATTGTTGAAAACAACTTTTGTTGTTATCAACAGGTCCTCGAAGACACTTTATCTCAGGATCAAGTAACCGATATAGGTTACCGTTGTAACCGTTGGAATTGGTAACATTACCATGTTACCAATTCCAACAGTAACTTAAACATCCTAATTTTTAATAACATATAATGTAACATATTTATAAATTAATAACATTTAAAGGGTTTTCATCCATATATTTTAGTGGCTCATAGCATGTATACTTTGTTACACTGATGATGGAATTTACATTCCGAAAACATTCTGTATTTGTGATATAGCCCGTTTGGGTATTTTATTTATATCTTTTACTAAAGATTTGAAATAAAATTTTTTTGTGATACATGGTATACAGCCAGCTACAGGAACTTAGTTTCATAGTGGATTTTAAATGAAATGCCTTATTGAAAATACAGACAAGCTTATCTAAAAAATTACTGAAATTATAATCCACGTCCACAGAGGGAAAGTTCCATCCAGATGTCAAGCACAAATTTTGGAATTGACGAAATTTCTGGGCTGGAAAAATCCTACCTAAACATTGAGTTTTCGAGGATTGTTTTTTAAGAATATCAAACTTGTTATATACTGCTTCATGGTCAGAGAGTTCTGCATTAATAACTGTAGAACGTACATCAAGGGGTGAGAAATCTGAGGCAATATAATCAATTATGGTAGAATATTTATATCAAATCAGAGCTTGGTGTTAATATTCAGAGTTAACTGAATGTAAGACCAAATACTTGCTGTCTTGGGATAGTAAAGTGAAGAAAAAGACAGTTTGTTTCTGTTCGTAAAAATAATAACATCTAAAAAAAAAATAGATTGAATGCCGGTGAATTTGAACGGTAGAAGAATATTAAGTTGCGTGAAATAAAAGGTAAATTTTGTTTTCGAAAGTGTTTGAAAAAGGGGTAGTAGTGGCGATTCCATGTATGCTAAATGATAGCAGTGCAGAAGTTAATGCTAACAGCATTCATAGGAATTTTGGTAAGGACGTAATATCAAGATTCGTTTTTTGGGAGCTGATCCAAGGAAAGAGTAAGCGAGCGACTTCATGTAGGAGTATCCGGGTAAATTATAGAATTGAAAGAAATTGGAAGTTATTCGGTTGATTACAGAGATATAAAGTTTTAAAATGAAACAGAAAGTATTTAAATTTATAAAGTTTTTTTGTTTTTATAAGTTATGTAAAGTAGTAAAGGTCATTTAGTAAATCGAATTACTTTTTGGCTGTACAGTTTTTAATTGTCAGGATAGAGACGGAGCGATATTTATATTTCCTTTGTTTTATATGTGTAATAAAATTTTTCAATATATTTTATCAATTTTAATTGTATTGATTATTTTGGTATTTATTTTATTTTCTTCTATTTTTATTGTATGGTTTAAAAACTATTAACCCTGCATCACTCAAAAAATTACGCCATCACTCGCCTGTTAGATTACATCTAACATCCTTCCTTTTACGTTTGTCAAGTCAGGGGATATTTTTTGTTTGTTTTTACGCAATGTACGTATCGTTGTCAAGCAATGATCGTTCAATAAAGAGTTGGCTAAGGATACAGAGGAAAAGTAATTATCCGTAGTTACATTTGGACCGGTTCCACTTATGGGTCGTATAAGTCTTTTTACTACACTAGATGCATCGTTGGGTAGTTGATATGGTCCTTCAGGTTGTTTGCCGGGGTAAATTTCAAGATGTTGTGTGAAAAATGTTTTTGCGTCCACCAAGGCATTAATCTTGATCCCGTATTTTGCTTACTTATTTTCTATATACTGCCTAAATTTGCATCGATCACGGAACGCTTTTAACATTACATCTATGGTCACATAGAATCCAGGAGTGTATTCAGATAAACAGTTAGTGACAAACATTTCATATATTTTTTGAATGGGTGCAAGATTATCAACTGCCGAATTTTCTTGCCTCTTAGTGGCGTCGTCAAATCTTACAACTTGAATTATTTGGTAAAATCTTTTCTTGGACATAGAAGCTGCAAAAATATCTGGAGCTGTGCCATCTAATTTCCAGAGTTCATCAGTATTTAAATGTTATGCTCTCTTTACCCCAGCAAGGAACAGAAGTCCGATAAATGCTTGCATTTTCTTGTAGTCAACAGCAGGACAGTCTTTAGGGCGAGTATAAAACACTCTTATCATATCCAGTTTTTGATTTGTATATTTTACAATATTATTGATCATAGCATCCGAGAAAAACAATTTCCAGCATTCTAATATGGTTTTGGCGCCTTTTGCTTTTGATTTTACCCCAGGTAAGTTCGTAACAATATGACAAGCTTTGGTCTTACCTTTGGGAGTGTGTTTCTTATATTTCTACCATGGTGTTTTATCTTTGATATAAAATCTTGGATAACCATCATCTTGGCCGCTTTCTTCCATGGCATCTTCAGGATCACTGGGTAGATCTTGTGTGGACTGCTCAGAATCTGTATTGTGGATACTGTGTTCAGAACGAACATCACTAAGTCCTAATCAGAATCTAGTGGTTCCACATTGCTGTTTATCTCTTAATACCATTTTAGTAACTGGTTTTCCATTTTCTTGTGCATATTTACCTACAATAAACCAAAATAGCGCTTATAATAACGGATGTCCAACAATCCGTATTTCACTAAAAATCTTCCTTTTTATGATAATATTTATAATATAACTTTTCTTAAGTAATCTCTTTAAAAGTCAACACACGCCAACACTCGCCTAGTTAGATTTTTTCTAACGCTCCGACGAACGCGTTCGCTCGCGTGTTAGATTTGAACTAACAACTGCTTGTAACGAGTCCGTTACTTTAATAATCCGTAAACATTTTTAAATACAATTGTAAAATCCCAATCCTCTTAATGCTTTTCTGAATTTTGAATTTCTAAGTTGGCTTAAACAGCGACACCTACGATGATGTAGGGCAACATGATCATCCGACTAGCAATTATCGCTGATTCTGGTTTTAACCTTTTGGTAGACAACATCGTTTAACAAAAAAAAAACGGTAGGCGAGAGAAGAAGGCTAAATGTGTTTTAAAGAATATTAACTTTGTTGGGAAGGAAGAATATATACAGTTTTTAGTTGTTTCGTAGTGTATACCTAGTCGCCTACCCCAAGAAAATAAATCCAGGATCGAGGATTTTTTTTTTCGTTTATTTTTGGGGATTTTTTTTACAAGGAGGAAAAGAATTTGCGTTTTTGAATTTGCCCATTTGCCCGTCTGTTCCATCAGAGGTCCAGAGCTCTCTCAGACTACTCTCGGACCACTTCAGGATACCAGCCCGAAAGACCTCCCTTATTTAGAGTGTGGAACATTGTTTATTTTTTATATTTTTTTTATTCATTAATTGTTAATAATTTTGTTTATAATATTTTGTTTCCAATCTTAAATCATACTGTTTCATTTAATAATAAAGACCCGTCATTTTTTCTAAATAATTATAAAATATATAAGCATTAAAATTATCACGTCCAGGTCGAGGTTTTAAATCCTCCCATTTAACTCAGTTTGTGCGATTTTATGTGTACACATCTAATCAGAGAGTTATTTATTAAGATTTTATTATTATTATATTTTCAAACCTTTGGACATTTATCCCTTCAGGATATTGTCCTCATTACTTTATTACAACCTTCAATTGAAAGCCAAAGTACAGAGTTGCATCTCTGAGGCAAGTAAATTACCTTTTTAGGTCAATAATTACAATTTTTCCTATATCTTATTATTGGTAAATTTAGATCATTAAGGATCAGTTGCTATAACCAGGGCATTTATTTTTTTTTGTATATAATTAACTAAGTTGACTGTACATAATTGGTGGTGGGTATTTTAGGGTAAATTTAGATTGTATATATTGGATAGGGATTAAATTTTTGGTGAAAACTAAATATTTCAATTCATACCTGTATTCTTTTTTTTGTATTTTAGCAAATAGCTTTACAAGATACCTTGGAAAGTTTATGTTAATACTTTCCTGGCGCCCACTCACATTTTGGAGCAACTTCTATAATCATTTTTATTTACCTTAGTTATATACCTATAGATTGTTTATTACCTTGTCATTCATTTTCTTATTCTACGGTCTCTGTAGGGCATGCAAATTTGCCGAATCCTCTTTTGAGTGTTAAGTAGTCACTCTCCGGCATATTCAGCTAGCCAGCTTTAATTTATTTGTTTTTTTTTACATTACTCCTCATTTGTTTTTGTTACATGCTGTCGGCTATAAGATAAAAGGTACTTCCACCATTATTTAACGTAGTCTTATACGAGTCTTCATAGGAGTATTCCTGGTAGCAGAACCCAAAAGAAGCAATATTTCGAAAATTATGACGAAATATAAATGTTAGATTTTTCCTAACGGTGCGAATGATGGAGGGTTAAAAGGCAAACGTATTTCAGAACCCACAAAAGAACCCTGACATTCAATTTGAGCATCTGATTTACAATTTGGCATCTGAAATTAAGATCATTGAGATATATATTAAGAAAAACTAAGTTATTAAATTTTATTGGTAGTTTTGTCAATTTTATTGAAATTTATAAAATTAGTAACTTTATTTAAATCTAGAGAAAATTTTAATATCGTGATAATATATACCGCGCTAGCCTTTTAATTCATAATTCAAGATGTGTAGACCATTTTATGCAAAGTAAACTACTCAATAAAAACTTTTACAAAGTTTGACCTCAGCGTTATCCTTAGCGAGCCGCCGAAATATAAATCTAACCCTGCGGTGGAATAAACTGATTATTCAAACACACATTCACATACACACATCGAAGTGCCTGTGTTTCGGCAAGAGGGTCGGTGGGCCAAACTCGGGGTAGGCGAAAGTTAAGGGCTAGAAGGAGAACGGCGGTGGCCACTAATAGCACAGCACACACGCACGGAACACAAAACCGACTCCGACATCTGCTGGAACTGAAATAGAATCAATAATCTACATTACACTTTGAACAATGGCTAGATTTTCGCTCATACATTATACATTTGTATATGTGTGTGTGTTAGGTTATATATGGTGGTGTCAGGAGCCCGAGATCTCGAAGGGCTAGACGAGGGTTCTTGACCAGCCGGCCGTGGCGTAGTTATTCGTAATTCAGAGTTATAAACTTAGCTATTTTGATGGAAGATGTGTGTTTTGTAAAATAATGCAAAAATCAAACAATTGAACTTTTGAAAATCACTTGTAAGTGTTATAGAAAAACTATTCTATTAGTATTTAAAGCGAAAATGAATATATATGTATATATATATATATATATATATATATATATATATATATATATATATATATATATATATATATATATAGAGCTAAGATTAATACTATTATAAAAATTAATATTAAACTCACCAGTCTTCCGGGTTGAACCGCGTCGATATCCATTTTGCCGAGCTTTCGACATCCTCTCTGATGTCTTCTTCAGGGCTTCCGAGAAAGACGTCATTTGCCATATTGATCGCCAACCTCAATAGAGAAGGCACTTAGGAAGAGGAGGAGGCGGTAATACTGCACTTTGGTTACATTCATGGTGTATTAGATAAATCTGTAGGGCATGATTCTGATCAAATAGCCAAAAATCTTTTTAGGCCGTAAAAATGAAAAGACCCTTCTCCAATGTAATAAAAATTATCTTGAAATAATAGCATCTCCTATCAGGGGATAAGAATAAGGTAAAATATTCCAAAAGCAACCTGAGCCTTCGTTTGGATTTCCTGGTGAGGAGTTAGTCTTACAGGTAAGCGTGGGGAGTTAGTAGATACTTTTAAAAGAAGGAAAGTACAAATTACTTGCATTCAAGAGACTACTTCGAAAGGGCAAATGGCGAAAGAATATTGGGTGAATAAATTATCTAAAGATGACTAAGGAGATTTTAGAATGTTTTGGGCTCAGATATTTTGAAAACGGGTAGTTTTTAAGGTATAACTTCTGCACGGAGAGAAACGCTTTTTAAGTATGTTAGCGTTGTTCGATAGTAGATGTATTAGGCCATTAGATGGTTACTCTCTCATCTCATCATAAAGGCGGTAGTCACTTGGCATGGCTACCGACATCAAGACTTATTCACTAAAGTCACCAAACATTCCCTCTTCTCCTTTTACATTCGAGCTTGGGACCGGAAAACACGGTCTTTTCGCGCATGCTCTTTTTTTATGTTATAATCGCCTCCGTAAGTTCTCGTAGAGTTATATGGTCAACTCTATATGAAATTTGTTTTTTTAAGTACTCATAATATACATGTTGTTTATTCTCTGTCAATTATACAAGCTTACTCTGAGTTAAAAACTCTTTTTGTTTTTGGAATCTTGGAATTTTGTAATGTTCAAATGTGACGTTTACAGCGTTAATGAAAACCAAAAACTATCCAAGGAGCTTTATTTATATACTACTAAAAATCACAATCCTTGATGATTTGCCAGCCATTCCAATATCACTAGATTTATAATGAAAATTCCCTATTTTTCGTACACAGTGAAATGTATTACAGAAATATACAAAATCTTTGTTAAAAACATTAAATTTAAACATTTGTATTATTTTTCCAAATTTCACCTGTTGCGTCATCATTTTTATCTTTACCCTAATTATTTTATATAGTTTCTTTTCTAATCATCCTATATACACATATAATAGCTTTAGTTATATCGATATAGTGCCCTATCGTTCTGAGAATATGTATTCATAAAGGAATAAGAAATATGGGGGTAGAATGTGTTGGCTCTTCGGTCGCGTAAGGAAAGGGTTGCGTGGGTGGAATGGTAGAATGTGGTTAACACGCACGTGCTGCTGCTGGACCTACACCATTTGCTACTTCAATACCAGGGGCGGAACCTCGACAAAAAATAGAGGTGGCAAAATTAAAGTTTTTATAGTAATATTTAAAGTATTTAATATCAATATCAGGCTTTTTAGTTAAAATTCATTAAAAAAACAAATGATAGAATCAACAAAGTAGCTCTATATAAAATATCTCCAGTGAAGGTTAGAAATAATTTTGGCATGGGCTTTTTTATGTAGTTCTCAAAAGTATATGTAAATTAACTCCTGTCCAATTACGAATGGTCTTTATAACAGGTACACTACTTACAGCAAGGTCTTCGATGGCGCTCTATTTTTCCTTTTATATTTATTTTAAAATCCCATACGAGTATCTCTGATGTTCGGATGCTGATGAAGAGTACACATAGCATTTGATAAACCATTTTCATGCCTTTAGTATGTTTTAGTTATCGTTGGAAGATGCATTCTGACTAGTCATTGTACACAATGAGCGATAGGATATTCCTTGCTTTGGTACACAGTTAATATGTGTTTCTGTTATTAGCCATCTTTCCATGTTTACTTGGTGCCACTTGGTGCCTATATAGGTAAACCAGAGTATGTATTTCGTTATTGTCTAGTCGTTTTGCACCTATCGTTTGCACTAACTCAATCAAAAACTTATGCATTATCTATGAAGCAAATGTGTTTTTTTCTTTCTGCAATCTCTACATTTTTGTAGATCTGATAGGATTAACAATATTTTCCAAAGGTCTTTGTCTTAGACTCCGTCTTTATCTGAAGACGGAGTCTAAAACCAAAAATCAAATCTGGAGAATATATTAAAATTATTTTAAGATTATAAATGGTTATGTATCCTGTTTGACTTGTATATTTGTTGCTTCTACTTTATTGCTTTATTGCTATATGCTAATTGATTGTTATTTTTGTTATCAGCATTTGTTTCCAATGGTAGCATCTCTATAACTGATTCTGTGTTGGGTAGGTATATTTACATTGGAATTGTGGACAGGATTTTGAGTGGTGATTTGTTTTGATTTGTCATGGTATCTGACATTTAGTAGTTTACGATAAACAGAATATCCTCTGTAATTGGAAGGATGGTCTCCATTGTAGTTAGTGCAAGTTCCTGGCATGTTTTTTTGGTTTCTTGCAGTCCTTTGTGTTGTGTGATCCAGCGCATTTTACGTAATTATATGGTTTTGCACAGTACGTTTTAGTGTGACCATATTCTTGACATCGTGTACATTGTGGTATATTTCTTTTAATTTTCGGTGGTTCAACCCTTATTTTACAATGTTGTATATACTGTAGTCCAAATATTTCTTTGTTGTTCGTTTGAGGTTCGAGGTCCACAAAAAATAATGGTAATGCTTCACGGCTCAATCTGTGTCTGACATTTGTAACGTTCCTTACCTTATGACTCTTTTTCTGGATTTCCGCTTGTATTTCATCTATCGGAAAAAAATGATGTAGATCTCGAATAACTGCTCTATAGGTGCTCTGTCTCGCTTAGGTTGGTATGTATGGTGGACGATATTTTCCTCTCGTACGTGATGTATTAGTTTTCTGTAGGATTCAGGTGTCCTTGGTAAAATTTTTATTGTGTTGTTTATTGAGGCTTTAGTGAAGTAAGTTTCTACTTCTACTGCTTGAGCTAAATTATCTATCATTTTACTATAGTCATTCACGTCATACATAAAAGTTAGAGGGAGTTTTGAGATTGGTGGATTTTTATTCGTATCATTTACGGAGTTTTCCTGTGGAAGTGGCTAAAACCTATTTGAGAGTAATTTGTGCAGGAGAACTAAAATTGGACTTGAGAGTTAGGCTGGTAAGGTGTTATATTTTCTCGACTCTGCTTTATGGGATAGAAGCATGGACACTTAACGCGTCGACTGCTAAAAAGTTGGAAGCATTTGAAATGTGGGTGTATAGAAGAATCCTGAAGATATCATGGACCGAGCAAGTAACAAACAACGAAGTCATGAGAAAAATCAACAAAAGAATGGAAGTATTGAAAACCATCAAGACACGAAAGCTGCAATACCTGGGGCATGTTATGCGTAATGAGAGATACAACCTACTTCAATTGATTATACAAGGGAAAATCCAGGGCAAGAGAAGTGTAAGAAGAAGAAGAATCTCATGGTTGCGTAACTTGAGGGAATGGTACGGATGCACATCAATTGAACTATTCAGAGCAGCAGCATCTAAGATCAGAATAGCCATGATGATTGCCAACCTCCGTCGCGGAGATGGCACGTGAAGAAGAAGAAGGAGCTTCTTCTTCTCTTGAATCTTGACGTTTAAGCCTTTTTCTTTTTGATCTTATTGTTTGCCATGAGTGTTTATTATTTTGAGAGTCTTCATGTCCTTCATCTGACATCGAATCATATTTATTCTGTGTTTCTGGATTGTTTTTTAAGTTTAAGTTAGCTTGAGAGTTTGATGTAGAATGAGAAAAGTTGGTTTGCTGTGCAACTACTGGCTGTATCTGATATTGTTGTTGATAATTATCAAAAGGTATCAGTTGGTTGACTGTTAATTGATTTGAGCATAATGGTGGATATTGAGTATTTATTTGACTTACTTGGTAATACAAATGTATTAGATTTGTAGGCTCGTTCTGCATTACAGTTGAAAATACTCACACTCACTGTAGAGTACTGAAAATCATTTGATCTTGGTCCGTTCCCTGTTGGAAACATCATCTCTTCAATACTCACTTTTATTTTACATTGACTGGATAAATAAAAATTTATTTATTTACCAATACTCAATTTAAATATACCAAATTTCGAGAAGATTAATAATTAGTAAGCACAATTACAATTATCTTCAGAAACCCGCCAAAAATTAATATTTTTCGGGGAGAATCCCAAAATTCACATTAAGTTTGACAGTTATTTTGACAATTACTTTAAGTTTTATAAACTTAATATTAAATTAATATTAAATAGTTAAACCTAAATAACATTCGAAATAAATTCTCGCCTCCGCCTGTGCAGCTTCTGATCCCTTTCTTGCCACCCACCCACTCGCTCCCCATTCGATTAATGTAACGTATGTGTGTGTGAGGACCTTCTATGTCTTCTTCTTCAATAAATGCCCGTTTGTTGTTTAATCGCTTTGGCACTAGCATGCTGCGAAGGAACTGCGAAGGATAATTATACGATCTGAATGGGATTTTGGGGCGAGAAAGGATTTAGCTTGGATTTTGATAATATGGGAGTTGTGTGTAGGTAAAGAAAGTCTATCAAATGTAAAGAAAAGTTTGATGAACAATATTTTCCCGTTAAAATAAACAAAATGTTTAAAATGACATAGAAAAACGACAATCTACAGTTTTTACTATCCCTCAGTATTCGAATTGTTCCAACAACTATTTTCTATGTCACTTCTAGTCCATTATCTACATATACTTTTCAAATAAGATGTTCGATTAAGTCATAAACTTTTTAGTTATGCGTATTTTTAGTATCATATTTTAAATATATTTCTTAAATATTATGAATTTTGTAGTCACTGATCTTTTCTGTTTGATTATACTCTTCCAAAACTTTCTAAGCATATTTTAGTGTGTGATTTTGAATTAAGAATCCCTTTTTTTGCACCGCGCCTCATTAAAATTAAAACGGAATCCGAATTTGGAAACTACGCCGAATAGAATAGAACAAAGCAGTTCCGCCATTAGTTTCTTGTCTTTAGGCCATCATTTGCGGACTAAATTTTTAATCCCAACTTTTTAATAGGGTCATAATTTTCCAGCAATTGAAAATGCACTGGAGGTGAAGGTATTGTCATTAGAATTGAAAAAACATGAATTTTTTTGGACATTTTTAATATCGCTGTAATCTGTATGTTTCTCTTAGTAATATCTATTTTCTTAAAAATTAATACCTAATATATATATATATATATATATATATATGTATCATGATCATCATATAACGGGGGGCCTACGGCGATTGCCGCTTCCCGCATTTCAGCCTCCATCTTTTCCTATCTCTCCAATCTCCCTCTTCTAAGCCTCTAGATTGCATTGTTTTTGTAATTTCTCTTCTCCAGGAATTTGGTGGTCTTCCCCTTTTCCTTCTTTCTGGCGGAACATACCTTAAGGCTTTCTTTGGCCACCGCTCCTCCTCCATTCTCATCACGTGACCATACCATTGTAATTGCCTTCCTTGTAATCTATCTGAAAGAGTATCTCTAATTCCTGTACGGTTTCGTATTTCCTCATTCCTGATTCTTTCCATTCTCGATACTCGACATGACCTTCTAAGATAATCCATTTCCACAACGTCTACTTTATCTCGTTCATTCTTTGTCATCGTCCAACATTCGGCACCATATGTGGTAATTGGTTCTACTATTGCTCTGTATACGCGAAGTTTGGTATGCATCTTTATTTTATTAGACCACAGTAATGAATTCAGTATTCGGATGCATTTTTTCCCTTGGGTTATTCGGTTTTGTACATCTATCTTAACTCTGCTATCTGCTGATATGATGCTTCCTAGATATTTATACTGGTTGCAGCCTTTTATGACTGCGTTTTCAAGCCTCAGATCTGTGGTATTTCCTCCAGTTTTTAAATATTCTGTTTTGCTTATGTTTACAGTAAGCGCCCATTTGGCATATTCCTCAAATAATTTTCGATTCATATAATTTATATCTTCCCCATCGGTTGCAACCACCACCTGATCATCTGCAAACAACAATGTATAGAGTTTCTTGTCCCACTTCGATGCCCATAAATCTACATTTATTTCTCCAATTCCTCAATGCTTCTTGGACGTATATTTTAAAGAGTGTCGATGACAAACAGCATCCTTGCTTTAGGCCTTTAGTGACTTTAAATTCATTTGAGGTTCTGGTTCCAATTTTTACACAACTAACTGCATTTTCGTACAATTTATATATCGCTTGGATATACGTCGAATCCAATCCGGACCTTTCGAGGACCTCAAACATTTTCTTTAACGGGACACTATCATATGCTTTCTCAAGGTCTATAAATACCAAATGGGTCTCTCTACTTCTTTCGACACGCTTTTCAATTATTTGTCGTAGGATAAATATATTCTCAAGGCAGGATCTCCCGGTACGAAAGCCGCTTTGTTCTTCAATATCTTGTATCTGTCTTTTAACCCTCTTCTTTAATATTCTGCCGTACAACCGGCCCACAGAGTTTGTCACACTAATACCTCTATAATTGGAACAGTCTCTTTTATTCCCTCTCTTATATATGGAGCTTATATAAGATTTATTCCAATCTTTAGGAGTTTCCTGGTCTCCACACATTTATTGAAAAGGTCTACTATTAATTCTAAAAGTGCAGTCGGCCCATATTTAACCAGCTCTATGGGAATGTCTCCAGGCCCTGCGGCTTTTCCGTTTTTAACCTCTTTTAAGGTTTCCGTCAATTCAGATAATGTTATTATAGGGATTTCCTGTCTTTCCTCTCTATTGTCTATTAATTCCCTTATCTTTTCCCATCTGTACTCTACTCTATCCTCTTTCAGCAGTTTCGTATAATATTCTTCCCATTCATTTAACTTTATGAGAGAAATGTCGTCTTCATTTTTCTCATTTTTCCTAAACTGCTTTAATGTTTTCCAAGCTTGTGCCACTTTTGTTCCACCCATAAATCTGTCCAGTTCATCACACTTAGCCTCCCAGTTTATATTTTTCGCCTTATTCGCGTCTTTTTTAACTTCTCTATCTATTCCATTTAGCGTATATTTCTCTGTCTTGAGGATCTTTGGATTGAAGCCATATGTGATATGCTTGTTTTTTCTTGAGAACTTTCTCTTCTAGTTCCGTTGACAACCATGTATATATATATATATATATATATATATATATATATATATATATATATATATATATATATATATATATATATATATATATATTGTTATGATATGTAAAATCAAGAAAAATATTGGTTTGTTTAAAAATATTTCAAAGTTTAAAAAAACATTAAAATAATTCAGATAAGTAGGATAATATCCAACAAACATTTCGGAGAAGGAAAGTTATTAAATCCTTGGATTTCCTGTACTAAACATAGTGTAAGCTTTGCATAAATTATTTCTTTGTTATACTTGAGTGACCCGCATAAGTTTAAGTGAAAGCCACAGACAATTGAACGGGGTTTTTCAAAATACATTAATGCAGTGATTAAAGACAATAGAAGGGATTATAGAAAGTGGTTTTTGTTGGTTTTTAAGAATTATAGAAAAATATTATTTGTAAATAAGTTTTAGGAAATTTATAAGTATAGGTAAAAATTTGTTTGTTATCGAAATGAAAAATGGGGGAATTGTGACGAGTTGTGATTGGCGGAGATTGAAAAAGGTGGGATAAGTCTGTAGGAAAAAGTTTAGCGAGATTGAGGAGAGAGAAAAGATATAGTCAGTTGGTTTCCAAGTCTGTAAGAGGAACAGTGATTGTTCTCTGGCGGTTCCTGAAATGTAGCAAGCAGTAGTGTTGAATGTTAGTGAGTTTTTGTGGAGTTAGTGTATCATGGGGGTCAGGCCATGGAGCTGGGGTATCTACATTGTATAAATGACGTGTACCCTATCCTCCATGCTATGGCATGCTGGACGAGCCATACAGTCTGTAGTCAACACCCCGAGGTGTGAGCGGGAACACAAATTGTATCAATACTCATACGCTTATGAAACGCACCTGGCGGATCATAAGGGCCTTCACATTTTACTCTGTTTCAACTTGTCTTGAGTAAAATGTCTTTAATCTTTCCTATCAGCCTCTCTTGGCTAACTCTCGTTTTTTTCCGACCCCGAATGGCTATTAGGTTTCCGAGGGCAGACGGGTCACTACATTTACTCCTACTACATACTCTTCACAAATCCTGGTCCTCCAAGTCTGGGGGTTTGAACGATGGGCCAGCACCCCTTCTTCTAGAAAAAAGTTATTTGCTAAAAATTTCGATCAAGAGCCTCGGAATAAGGACGGAAACAAAAGACGACGACTGCTACGAAAAAGGACTATGAGATTGGCCACATGGAATGTACAAGGTCTAAGAACCAAGGAAACTGAAGTTTTTCAAGAATTAGAACGACAACAAATAGACATATGCGTTCTTACAGAAACAAAAAAGAAAGGAAAGGGAAATGAAATCAAGAACGACTATATTCATTTATACAGTGGAGTTGAAAAATCATTAAGAGCAAAAAGAGGTGTGTCTATAGCCGTGCATACAAAACTCAAAAACAATATCAAGAGTTGGGAAGAGATAGACGAGCAGATCATTATGATGGATCTTGAGAAACATGGGGAGACGATAGTTATAATAGGAGTATATGCTCCTAGTGACGATTCTGATACAAAAGTTAAGGATGAATTCTATGACAAATTGCTTGACGTGTTGACCCATGTAAACCGATCCAAAGAAATATGCCTATTAGGAGATTTCAATGCTCGGGTAGGCAAAAAATTACAAGACAATGTGGTAGGAAGATATGGTGAAGACAAAATAAACAACAACGGAGAGCGACTCATTGATCTTTGTGAAACATTACAGCTTAAAATAATGAATGGATTTTATCAGCACAAAGATATACATAAATTTACCTGGGAACAACCAAAGAAAAAGATAAAATCTATAATCGACTATCTCATCCAACCAGAAAACAAAAGGCTCCAAACAAATGACGTAAGGGTGTATCGTGGTGCCGAATGCGGATCTGACCACTATATGGTGGTCGCAAAAATAACCATACACTACAGGAAAGTAAACAAGAACAAAATTGAACAGGAGAAGGTAGTAGCTTCCACAAAGATAAGATATAATATTGATAGCCTCAAACACGAATCAGTACAATTCCTCTACAAACTTAGACTAGCCTCAAAACTAACTCACTTAACTCGAAGAGAAACAGCCGAAAAAGAATATCAAGATATAAAAAATTGCATTCATCAGGCGGCCAAAGAGGCATTGGGGTACGAAGAAGCTGACAAAAGAAAAAATCCTGAGTGGTGGAACGAAGAAGTAGGAAAATTAATTAAAGACAAAAAAAAAGCTTATCAAACATGGCTATCCACGAAAGACTCAGAAGACCGCAGAATTTACAGCAGACTCAACAGGGAAGCAAAGAAGGAAGTCACTAAAAGAAAAAACGAAATGTGGGAAGAGAAATGCGAAGAGATGGACCGATGCTTAGGAGGAACCAAAGTGACACAAGCTTGGAAATTCATAAAAAGTATTAGAAAAGAAAGAAAAGATGAGGGAAATATAAACCTGATTCAAAATGAAAAAATGGGAAAAATATTACGAAACGCTATTAACAGAAAGTAGGCACGAATTTATGGAAAGACCTGACCATATCTCAATGACAGAAAACTCAGAGGTGCATAAGATAAACAAAGAAGAACTGAGAAAAGAATTGAAACAAATGAAAAATGGAAAAACACCCGGGCCTGGAGACATTCCCATCGAGTTGGTGAAACATGGACCGGATGCTCTTTTGGAAAGCTTAGTGAATATTTTTAATAAATGCTTAATTGAAGGCCAAACGATTCCAGACGATTGGAATTTGGCCCACATTAGCCCCATTTATAAAAAGGGAGACAGAAAAGAATGCGGAAATTATAGAGGCATTAGCGTAACTAGCTCGCTGGGAAGGTTATATGGTCGTATATTGAAAAGAAGAATAGAAGAGGAGTATAAAGAAATTGAAGAACAAAGCGGCTTCAGAGCAGGAAGATCGTGCGTGGACAACACATTTACCCTTCAACAAGTAATTGAAAAACGAACAGCTCGAAACCTCCCTACGCATCTGGTATTTATAGATCTGGAGAAGGCTTATGATACAGTTCCTTTAAAACTCTTATTTAGTGTCTTGACGAAAACGGACCTTAGTAAAACATATCTAAAAGCAATACTGAACATCTATAAATGTCCTCAAAGCACTGTAAAAACAGGAAATACTTTCTCAAGGGTATTTACAGTAACGAAAGGCTTGAGACAAGGATGTTGTCTTTCCCCCACCCTATTCAAAATATATATCCAAGAAGCACTGCACCAGTGGAGACAAAAATGTGCGGGAATGGGGTTGAAGCTTAACAACCATTATCTGACAACGCTGTTCTTTGCAGATGATCAAGTACTAATTGCAAGCTGTGAAGAAGATGCAGATTATATGCTTAGAAAGCTCAAAGATGAATACGAAAAATGGGGGATGAGTATGAATATGCCTAAAACAGAATATATGCGAATAGGCAGTGAAGAGGAAGACCCGGATTTGGAAATTAGACAAATGAAAAGGTGCTACGAATACAAATATTTGGGAAGTATTATCTGCAGTAAAGGAACAACGGAACGAGATATAGACTATAGAGTGCAACAAGGCAGGAAGAGTGTTCAAATTCTGAATTCGATACTTTGGTCCAACAAAGCTACTATGAAAACTAAAATGACTATCTACAAAGTAATTGTAGAGCCAATTCTTACATATGGAGCAGAATGTTGGCAAATGACAGCAAAAGGAAAAAAAAAAGTTGACACGGTTGAAATGGACTACCTAAGAAGAGCTTGCCGTATATCAAGAGTAGAACGTATACCTAATTCTGAAATTAGAAGAAAAACAGATAGAGTACATACAACTTCTGAAAGAATAGAAACTAGACAGTTAATATGGTATGGACACGTACAGAGGATGGACGACAACAGATGGCCAAAAAGAGCTATGGAATACAATCCAAGTAATAGAAGGAAACGAGGAAGACCAGCCAAGTCTTGGATACAAGGTGTTATGGAAACCATGAAAGACAGAGCCATTGATGAAGACACCTGGAGAGATAGAAAAAGATGGCGATCGAAATGCGGGAAGCGGCAGAAGCTGTAGGATCCCCGCTTATATATATAGTGTATCTGACAGAGCTGAAGCAGCAAAATATTGTAAGTCATATTTCTCTACTTATATTCCAAGAGTCACTGTTCAGGCCAACGAGAGATTCAGTTTATCGTAAAGAGAAGATATTCCAAGAGTCATTTTTCACTCGGGCCAACGAGACATTCAGTTTATCGAGAGGAGAAAGGCTATCATAATTTGAATGATTTGTGCTTTTGAAGGAGATCATTAAGGACGATATACTTGCAACAATCTATGTAAGATTGCTGATTACATAGGGAGCGGTTGAGAGGAGATAATACAGTCTACAAGGAACAAGGATTTGGACCACTCATTATCAGAGAGAGATATTTTTGTTTTCTGCAGTTTTTTTTTTCTTTTATTGATAACACAATTTCTACACGTAATTTAGAAAGGATATAAATATTTTGATTAGGAGAGTTAGAATAGTTTGGGATTTTGAGATTTCAATTAATATTGTTTGTACCATAAATTTTGATTGTTCACGTACGGAGAACAAAATTTTGAGAATCCTTATATGAGGTTTATTTATTGAAAACTTTTGAGTGTGAATTATTTCATTATTTTTATTTCAATATATAGTGTTAGATCATATGTGTTTTTTATTATTCCGGTATTCTCTGGACCTTACCTTTCACATGTAATAGCATAGATATTGAAGCACGAATTTAACCCTGAGATAAAAGAATTAAAAATTGTGATAAAGTCATAATCATATCATTTAAATAATTTTAATTAATCAAAAAAATTAATTAGCTAATTATTGCTTGGCGCACCAAGACTTTAAATATCACAATAACTGGCTTCCAAAACGTGGGGCTTGAAAATATCGCAGCTTTACATTTGAAGGAAGGGAAAGAGATCTGGAATAAGTACAGGTGATCCAGAGATAAAAACATATAACATTGAGGGAATTTGAATTTGAAAGTATTTTGACAATTTTTCCAGGGAATATAAATTTGATTTATTGATTGATCGTAGTTAGTGGATATTTACTGCTATTGAATTATTTGATTTTATTTTCTTTACCAATCATACATTTGATATTTATTTTGAATTATTTGAATTTTACTGATTACATATTTGATATTTGTCGTGAAAATTTAATACATTTGGGGAGAAATATTGTCGTGTTCTGAAACATATAGAGTGTTGTAAAATTTCACATTTGGCGGGGACAAAAACAGTAACGAAAAGAAACAACATGTCGACCACAAGGAGTCAAAGCAAAATGCAAGAAAGGAAGGAGGATAACAGAGAAGAGGAAACAATTGTTGAAGAAGGATCGGATAATGAAGGAAATGTTACAATAGTTGAGGAGAAAAAAGAATTATCAGGAATAGAGAAAATATTACAACTAATGCAACTCCAGTCACAAAAAATGGATGAAACAAAACAAACAATACAAGAAACAAAACAAACAATAGAACTAAATAACAGAAATATAGAGCAGCGTTTGGAAAACTATGAACAGGAAATTAAAGGATGTGTTGAGGGGATAAAGAAAGAACTGATACAACAAATAGAAGAGATTAATGAAATTAAAAATAATATGAAAGAACAAGAAATGAGAATTAAAGATAATTTGGAGGGATTAGAAATAAAATTTGAAAATGCGCTACAAGAAGACAGGAAGGAAGTAGAAAGAAGATTAAAGCAAAATGAAAAACAAATGGCAGAAATTGAACTAAGAGGGGTAGAGAGAAAAGAAGTTATCATCCATGGAACAAGCGAGGCGAAAATACAATTTGGCGGGGATATTCGGAAAACACACCCAGTACCGTTTGTTAAAAATTTGAAAACCAAATTACAACATATTAGATATTTTGACGATTGCAAAGAAACAATTAGAAACCATTTAAAAGAAGGAGCAGCGTTATGGTATGAAAGCAAGGAAGATGAGTTTGAAAATTGGACAGATTTTGAAAATAAATTTCTCAACTATTTCTGGGGGAAAAATAAACAGAGAGAAATCAACCAAGAGCTACAGAATGGAAAATATCACGAAAAAATGGGAATATCTGAAGAAAGATATGCTTTGCAGATATATAACAATTCAAAATATCTAGAATACAAATATTCTACCGAACAGCTGGTAGAAATGATCAGCAGACATTTTGAGGAAACGTTGGAAGATCACGTGATTTTGAGAAACTATCAAGATATTGATAGTTTGTGCCAATTCCTTCAATTAAAAGAAGCGAAAAGAAAAGAAATGAGAAATAGAAGACAACATGACCAATATAATGGAGCGGAAAGAAGGTATTCATCAAATTATGACCAGAGAAACCGACATCCCAGATCAACAAACGAATATAGGCCGAGAAATTACAATAATTACAATAGACAACAAAATTACGATAACCGGAATGATACACAAAATAGAACAAATGAAAATCACAACAGGAATAGAGATGCACAAAATCCTCCGAATAGGAATACGAACGAACAAAGGGACGATAGAAATAATCAGAGATTCCAACGACAAAACAGAAGAGAGATGAATCATGTAGCAATAGGAAACGACAGACAAATTTCTAATTCTAATCTAATATTTTTAGATGCATTTATAAAACATAAAGCGATTAAAATTGTGATTGATTCTGGATCGGAGATATCGCTAATCAATAAAAAACTAGTAAAAGAATTAAATTTGGACAGATTTGTGTATAAGATTCCTAGGGTTGATTTAGTGGGTGCAAACAATAAAAATTTGACGACAGTAAACGAAGGCTTGGGAGTACAGATAAGAGTGGGAAACAAATTCCATATTATGAAATGTGTGGTGATTGAAGATTTAAATCATGATATGATAGCGGGAATTGATGAATTGAGGAAAACAGATATCACCATAAATTTTTCGGAAAATAAACTGGAAATCAGAGCAGAACCAGACAACACAGGAGAAGAAAAGCAAACAGATAGGAAAACAAATTCTGGAAGGATCAATGCACAGGAAAAACGCAAAGAAATCGATATGACTGTAGAGGATAAACCGAAAATACAAGAACAAGATCTAACAGAAAAGAAAAAGAGAAGGAAGAAAAAGAAGAAGAGTTCGAAAAGAAAGCAGGAAAATAAGATGGAGACCAGAGAAAAACAGGAAATAGAAGGTACAGAAGAATTGTTGGCAACCGACGATAAAACAGAATGCAAGCAGGAAGAAAAAGAAGGTATCATCAGAGAAATGAAAGGAATAGAAACATGGTGCTCGGAATACCAAAGGGAATTAGAGGATAAAAAGAAAACAGAAGAAAAAATGGCACTGATGGACGAGAATCCAGAATTTTGTGAAGAAGTATTATGGACAGTGAACACATGTGAACAAAAGGTGGATGAAAGAAAAATAAATTGTGGAAAAAACATGGAGAAGGAAATAGAGAAGATTTTAGGAAACCATGGAGATTTTGTTAATAAAGTAAATCAAGTGGTTAAAAATTATGAACTTTCTTCTAAGGGAAAATACTTGGAAAAATTTAAAACGAAAATATATCCAATCCCGTATAAAGACAGGCAATATACGGGGTATTTTAACATTCACGACATTTGTCAGTATCATAAGTAGATTTTAATAACATAGTGAAATAATTTGATCCTAGAAAACTTTTGTCATTTTTAAAATTTAACAAAGAGTTTTCGGCAGATCAAATGGCGGGGATTTGTTATGATATGTAAAATCAAGAAAAATATTGGTTTGTTTAAAAATATTTCAAAGTTTAAAAAAACATTAAAATAATTCAGATAAGTAGGATAATATCCAACAAACATTTCGGAGAAGGAAAGTTATTAAATCCTTGGATTTCCTGTACTAAACATAGTGTAAGCTTTGCATAAATTATTTCTTTGTTATACTTGAGTGACCCGCATAAGTTTAAGTGAAAGCCACAGACAATTGAACGGGGTTTTTCAAAATACATTAATGCAGTGATTAAAGACAATAGAAGGGATTATAGAAAGTGGTTTTTGTTAGTTTTTAAGAATTATAGAAAAATATTATTTGTAAATAAGTTTTAGGAAATTTATAAGTATAGGTAAAAATTTGTTTGTTATCGAAATGAAAAATGGGGGAATTGTGACGAGTTGTGATTGGCGGAGATTGAAAAAGGTGGGATAAGTCTGTAGGAAAAAGTTTAGCGAGATTGAGGAGAGAGAAAAGATATAGTCAGTTGGTTTCCAAGTCTGTAAGAGGAACAGTGATTGTTCTCTGGCGGTTCCTGAAATGTAGCAAGCAGTGGTGTTGAATGTTAGTGAGTTTTTGTGGAGTTAGTGTATCTGACAGAGCTGAAGCAGCAAAATATTGTAAGTCATATTTCTCTACTTATATTCCAAGAGTCACTGTTCAGGCCAACGAGAGATTCAGTTTATCGTAAAGAGAAGATATTCCAAGAGTCATTTTTCACTCGGGCCAACGAGAGATTCAGTTTATCGAGAGGAGAAAGGCTATCATAATTTGAATGATTTGTGCTTTTGAAGGAGATCATTAAGGACGATATACTTGCAACAATCTGTGTAAGATTGCTGATTACATAGGGAGCGGTTGAGAGGAGATAATACAGTCTACAAGGAACAAGGATTTGGACCACTCATCATCAGAGAGAGATATTTTTGTTTTCTGCAGTTTTTTTTTCTTTTATTGATAACACAATTTCTACACGTAATTTAGAAAGGATATAAATATTTTGATTAGGAGAGTTAGAATAGTTTGGGATTTTGAGATTTCAATTAATATTGTTTGTACCATAAATTTTGATTGTTCACGTACGGAGAACAAAATTTTGAGAATCCTTATATGAGGTTTATTTATTGAAAACTTTTGAGTGTGAATTATTTCATTATTTTTATTTCAATATATAGTGTTAGATCATATGTGTTTTTTATTATTCCGGTATTCTCTGGACCTTACCTTTCACATGTAATAGCATAGATATTGAAGCACGAATTTAACCCTGAGATAAAAGAATTAAAAATTGTGATAAAGTCATAATCATATCATTTAAATAATTTTAATTAATCAAAAAAATTAATTAGCTAATTATTGCTTGGCGCACCAAGACTTTAAATATCACAATAATATATATATATATATATATATATATATATATATATATATATATATAAATTTGATGTCCATATACAACACCTACAATCATTCTACTTTCGTTTAACAGCGTTCGTAGTGTTTGGGCCTTACATTTCTCTGTGATTGTAAAGACAAACAATTTTACGTATTGTTTTTATTGTGAAACAGATTGTAAAAACCTTGGATGTTAATAAAAAAAAACTTTTTAATAAACGCAAGCTATTTTTAGTTTTATGAATAAATGTCAAAATCACAGCATTCTACATTTACTGAATTACATCAAAACTGTTTGGCACTGAGAAATTTTATTTATTTAAGACCTTCGTGGCCAGATAGGATGCCATATAGTTGAACTCGTAGTAAAGTCAGGATTCCGATAATTATACAATATAATAAAATAACAAATACACTAACAGGTCAGAAATAAGTCATCTAGAACTAACTATAGAAGTGCAAAAAGATCAGAATTTGATATCAATTTGAGGGTATAATAACACCTCTCAAAAATCACTCAAAATATAACTAATACCTACAATATCGAGGCCATGTAAGTCGGCTGTCAAATCTAGAATTGTAGTTTCTGTGCCAGAAACGTCAAAATAAATGTAAAATGTAATTCCCATTGCAATCAAAAATATATTTTTTGCTTAACATCAAAGCAGAGGTACGATTGGTTTAGAAGTTCTTTGGCGTTTTTCATGCATTACAAGTTTATCCATATTTGATATATGTGTGTATTAAATGAAAATAATTAACTTTATTATTATTATTATGTATATATCTTTTTATATAAAGGTAAATAATCACTTGTTAAAAATCACGCGAGTATATCGGTGACCCCTCGAAAGAAGTTCGTCGGCAAATAAAGTGTCTCAAGCAAAACTAGTCGTCTACGAGCGAACGGAGAACCACTTCAAATGAAACTTAAAGTTAGTCCCTAAGGAGATAATTGAGAGTGTGATAATCTGTGTTACAATATGTTTTGAACGTTGCTGGCAGGGCACAGGTTGAGTGAACGAGATGAGCGCTAAAGTTAAGTGTAATAAGTAGTTGGTACAACTGGATGGAGTATTACTTAGTTCGTAATAACGTTGTAATGTTAGTGGTCGGGTGGAATAACGCCGATCGCCACCCTAACAACGACCGCTTATAACTAGAAGAACGTGGATCTGATCTCGGAGACTGTGTGACGAGGATGTGCTCTGAGGTGGACCTATTTTTATTTATTGCTTCTAGATAATATAACAATATAAATAAGAGCGCAGTAAAGACGGAAATTTAACCGTGCAACGAGATGTTGAAAATTCTTTATAAATATGAATAAACAGATCGCTTTTTAAGTTAAATTTACTTAATTTACTTATGATTTAAAATAACAACAAAATTTATTCCTTTTTTAAATATTATCTTTATATAGGATTAAACCATAATTATTGTTTGTAATTAAAATCAGATTTTTAACTAAGTAATATTATTTCATTGTGTTTAATACATTTATTTAAACATACTTTTTAACAAATGTCTACAAGAATCAAATATCAAAATTGTAACAATGATGGCTCTCCAAGTAGTGACAACTGACAAGGAGTCCCCATCCATTGTGCCTAGAGCCCCGTGACCGTAATCATAACCTACTCATATGACATCTTTCCCCTTTATTTTTTTTACATTTGATAGTCATTAAAACGCACTGGAATCCTTTTGAGTCTAGCGCTAGTTTTATTTGCAGCATTCATCTGGTAGGTTGAAGGTTCCTCTATTCCACGACTCTGATTCCCAGATGAGAAGTTCAATGATCTATGATTATGTGCAAAATCAGTATTCTTCTTAATTTCCGCTTTAACTAGAGAAGGTCTCAAATGATAACTGTTTCGCCTGACCATTTGCCCATTCTCTTTCTGCACTAAAGAAGATCTGGTTGCCTCATCTACTCTTTCCAGAATTTTACCTGGTCTCCATTCTCTACCCTCTCTGACACCTACATTCTCTCCTGGCACTATTTCCCTTTTTACCTTGGTGTTTCTATCATAATAATAATTATATTCGTTTCTTTTTGCCTCTAGTTTGTCCCACTCTTCCTTTAGATTTATGTCTTTGTGCTTTTTATTTGATGGTAGCTTCGATCTAAGAACCCTGTTAGTCACTAATTGGGCCGGTGTTTTTTCTGTTCCATTTATTGGAGTATTGCGATACTCCAGGAGCTAAGTCGTCATACTTTCTAAGCATGTTTTTGCAATTTGAACGGCTCGTTCTGCCTGACCATTAGACCGTGGATAGCGGGGAATGAACGTTACAATCCGAAATTTTTGCATTAATTTTCACTATATCGAGCCATTTAGAAAAATAATCGATCAGAACTAGATATGACTGTCCACCATAATCTAATACATATATCACTTGCTTCCTTTTCAAAAGGTGCTTGAGGCAACTCTCTCAAGTTATAGTGGTTCTTTAGCATTGTGACTTTTAAATATCTCACACTTGCTACAATTTCTTTCCCACTCTTCGATACTTTTGTTCATTTGTGGCCAATGTAATATCTGTCTTGCTTTCTGTTGGGTTTTCTGAATGCCAAAATGAGTCGAATGCAATAATCTTAGCATGCTCCTCTCAATATTTTTGGGACTATAACCGTCTTTATAAAATATTAGTCCGTCAAGTTAATATAGTTCATGTCTTATATAATAATAATACCTAATTGAATCGCTCACTCTTGACAAGGTTTTGGGCCACCCTTGTATACAATATTTCTTTGCTAGTTTCAGATCCTTATCAGCATCCACTTTAGTCCTAAATTGCTCTCTCTTCTCATCAGTCATGTTAATAGTGTGAACTATTTCTGTAATAAATTTATCATCTTTTATAAAATTCCTCGATAATAAAACTGTTACATGCATGAACTTGTCTGGCTTAAATTTTACCTCTATGTCATATTTAGATAATCTTACCCTAATCCTTTGTAATCTCGGCGACATTATGTCCGCAATGCCTTTATGCATTAATGCCTCCAAAGGCTCATGGTCAAAATCAATTTGCACTTTTCTTCCGTAGATAAAATTGTGAAATTTATTGCATGCATATAGGATTGCCAAGAACTCCTTTTCAATTTGACTCATATTTGGCTCTGCTGTGGTTAGTGCCCTAGATGCAAATGCTACCGGTCTGTTATTCTAAGAGACAGCACCTATTGTAAGAGACAGCACCCTAAGCCATTACTTCTACTGTCAGTCTGTTTCACGGTTGGTAAATTCTCATTGAAATTGGCAAGCATACTAGTTGACATAATTACTTCTTTTATTTTATTTAGTGCATCAGAATGTCTATATGTCCATACCCATGCATTCCTTTTTTTTAAGAGTTCTCTTAAGGGCTTGGAAATCTCTGACAATTTTGGAATGAATGCTCTTAAATAATTTACCATCTCCAAAATATGTTGTAATTCCTTTTTATTCTCCGGATCCTTCAATCTTCTTATCGCTTCTACTTTTTTGTTGTCAGCTCTCATCCCATCTTTATCAAAGGTATGGCCCAAGTATCCTATAACACTTACATACATTTATTTAAACATACTTTTTAACAAATGTCTGCAAGAATCAACAATATCCAAATTCCCTTGTTCTAACAATGATGGCTTTCCAAGTAGTGACAACTGACAATGAGTCCCCATCCATTGTGCCTAGAGCCCCGTGACCGTAATCATAACTAGACACTGGATTATATGTTCTAAAAAATGGTTTAAATATGCATGCAACATGCACTTAAAACGTAACCAAATATGCCTTTATTATATGCAATATGCATTTATATATGCACTTTAAAAAAAATATTTTTTAATTTTTAGGGCATGAGATTTAGTGAGAAATAAAATTATAGTATAACTTAGAGAGTGTTTATTTATTACTACAATTTAATAAAAAAATATAAATGAAAATTCACAAGAAAATGTCCACGTTCTTGCTGTTACAGTATATAATCATAAAATGATCAATATTTTCAAGAGTAATGTTATGCCTTCTATCAGTTAATATGTGTTTATATAATGAAAACGATCTTTCAACATCACAGGATGTAATTGGCGCAAATCTAAAATTTGACACTAGCGAGGGATCCATAATAATAACTTCGTTAAAGCTTTCATTGATTATGATATTTATTGATCGCAACAAAGAAAAGCCTTCATTCCGGTTTAAAACACTAAATTTATCTTTATTTTTTATTCCAATTGTCCCTAACTTTACTATTCTTTCTTTGACAGAATCAACAATGCAAATACTATCATTTAAAGATAATTTTTGACTCTCTAGTTTTGTAATAGAGTTTAAAATTATGTCAAAATTTGCTTTTATATAGGACAGTTCATTCTGAACAGAATTCTCACTAAAAATATTTTGACATTTCTGAACAGCAACACAACAAGAAGGATCAAAATTTGATATAACATTTTTGATACCAATATAATTATTTGCAAGAAATATGGCACTATTCAACCACGTTCCCCATCTAGTCAACACTGGTTCCGGCGGCAAAGGGATATCGGGAAGCATCTCCCTATATACTTCTACTCGCAATGGTGCTTTTAAAAATACTTTCTTTACATTGTTGATTAAAGTGTTTACATTTGGAAACTCCAGTCTAACTTTCTCTGCCACCTTGTTTAAACCATGCGCTAAACATGTACAATGAATCAAATTCGGAAAAAAAATCTTAAGACTAGTATCAGCTTTAACCACGTAGGAAGCGGCATCGCTAACTAGTAGCAAAATTTTTTCAGAAGGTACTTGATTCGGTAAAAAGAAATTTGTCAAAGATTTATTAACAAATCGAGCAATTGTTGCATAGTTGGTTTTTTCTAAACATTTTACGCTGATTAAATACGACATGTTGGAGTCATCAGCTGAACTGTTTAAAACTTCATTAATTAAATTCGCGATTTGCCGACCCTTGGCGTCAGTAGTCTCGTCGACAGATATCCACAGATATTCACCTCTTACCCGGCTTTTAATACTTTCAATAACGTCTTTGTAAGATATCCTCACATATTTCTTGCGAAGAGTTAAAGAACTTGGTACCTGTACTGACTTATTTTAAACTTTACAATATATTTTCAAAAAATGTTGACACACCTTGCTATCCAATTTATACAGTGGAATATTGCAACTTACAAAAAAATTGCATACATCTTTTGCAAACATTTCTTCCCCCTCGATGTGTGACGATTTTGAATAATGTTGTTCTGCAGAAGCTGCTGGCGTGGTTTCTTGAAGTCCTTAGATAGTTTATATTGGTGGAGAGCCGTTTTCAGGTGTTGGGAAATTTGGAATTTTTTTCACATGGAATCTGTAATAAAACGGTTAAGTAAATAGGAGTCTAATTCAATAATATGGACTTCAAATTTTTAAGATAACTTATATTTTTTTTTCTCGAAACTAAAACTACCGCCAATAGTCAAACTGTTACATGTTTAGTATAGGTATACCGATTGTATGGTGGTGGAGAGTGGACTCACCTTTTTATCACAAATAGTACAGAAAACACTTTCATTGTCTATAATCTTCATTTCACTGTTGCCACCAACCCAACTCCACAATAGACTTGATTTTTGTTTCGCGACTTTCGGCATATTTTCAAAAAAGAAATTAATTTTATTTTATAAGCACAATTTTCACAATCATAAGTTGCTTTGCCAGCTGGTAAAGAGAATTTAAAACCGAATTTACTGTATAATACCTATCTGCATGTTGGCCCTATTCTTCTCATAAATAATTCTCAGATGGGTTTTCCCAAACAATAAAACTTATAGATTTAGTAGATATTTGTAATAAAATTATTTCGTAGTTACCTTACCTAGTACCTGCTATGAATAATTCCAAGAAACTATTATCTAATTATGTATAGAAAACCATTTTATTTATGTGATATTTTTAAATATGTGTCAATATGCTCCTAATCAAGTAAAATATGAATAGCATATGCATTTATAAAGAAACCCACAAATATGCTGCATATATATGCACATGCATTTTGCATATAATCCAGTCTCTAATCATAACCTACTGATATGACACTTTATTAAAAAAAAATCTGCGAAAATGTATAACCAAAGTTAGTTGATTAGGTTAGTCATTTAAACTTGACATACTTGGCAACGATCTTGTAGGCAACAGCATGTAATTGGTTGGAAAAATCTGAGGGTAGTGTTTTTACCCTAGAAATATTAAATTCTGACTGTTTTGTGTTTATTTGTGTTATATATTTTTGTAAACTATATCGAAAGTTTTTCTAAATTTTTTTTTCTTATCGGAAAAATCGTTTAAAAATTTTTGGAAAAAAATCATGGTATAACTGACAGAAAATCGAAAGGATTCTACAAATTAGATTTTACCTCAAAAACTTACGAAAATTTTCATTTACGGAAATTTTGAGGAAAACTCTACTTGACGCTTTTCAGAACAGTAACAGAAGTGAGCATACAAATTTTCAAATCAATCGGTATAAAAATATCATAATAAAATCAGTTTGAAAATTGTTACCGAGACCTAAAATGCGCAGGCAAGTGGTACATTTGACCCCGTTTTATGGCTCTCTGTACCAAGCCAGCTGTCCGCCCTTTTATATTTAGAGTTTTTAGGGGCTAAATAATGAGCCATGAAAATGGCGGACATATTACTTATCGTTAATTTTTCCCCAAAAAATTGCAACCTCACCCCTGTCCGCCACCCCTTATGTATCCACTCTCGCGTCCGCCCTTTGGAATTTCGTCTAGTTATACCAAGATCTTCCTCTGGGCAAATGTTCGGCCATATTATCGATCGTTAATTTTTCCGAAAAAAATGACAACTTCATCCCTGTATAGCCACCCCCTGTACCACGAGGGGCGTGCGCCTGTAAGGCAAAGTCTTAACCCAGTTACAATGAATATATTACATTAGAGAAATGTCATATTACTGATCAGTTCAAAATTTCTGCTCTATCTCTCCGACTATTAGGCAAGCTCCTCTTTCCTTTAAAGGAGACAGATAGTTGAACGATATTTTATACAATGTCTATCACCGAGTATGGATTTATTTTTGTCCAAGTTTTATATTGGTCCACTATTTCAAATGCAGTTCAAACAGACATATATTAAATTGTATGTTCCGTTTTAAATTGGTTTAATCTGTATATACTTATATATATATATATATATATATATATATATATATATATATATATATATATATATATAAATATATATATATATATATATATATATATAAATTTCCAAAAAATATCCGATATAACACGTGTTTTATAGCATATACAGTTTCAAATTATAAATAAGTGACCAACGACCGATAAGAAACGTTCGATCAAGAATAGGTTCCAATATAGCACTTTGGAAAATCCATTCGAACCTAAGGAATGAAATTGAGCGTATCCCATTCGCATCGAAGGCAGTCATGAAGCAAACCGAAGAGGTTAGGATATTGATAAAAGTAATTGTTTGATAATAGTAGGCGATGGAAGTGGTCGTGAACAAACACTACAATTTGCGCGCGCGGTATATACGGGCAAAAATGTTAATGTTCTTATCTCTTTTTTAGTCTTCTTTTGCTAGTAGAGTGTTGTTAAGGTATTAAAAAAATTAACGATGGTATACACTTCAGAATTTATCGCATTTGTAGGCCAGTTTATTTCATACCGGATTAATTTTGACAATGAACTTTTCAAATTACAGAAATAATGATCTTTACTACTAAACTTCATTTGAAAATTATACACGAAGTATCTGAGTTTCTTATATATATATATATATATATATATATATATATATATATATATATATATGTAAATACTTTTTTCTTTTTGGGTGTGGTAGTCAATAAAAAATAGAGCTTTGCTAAGGCGTACTATTTATTCTGAATCCAAGCTTTCGGTGGTTTTTTACCACCCCCCGAGGATGAAAACTAATTTAGTCCTAGCGATGAAAGAACGTGTCAAAAGGTTGTCTCATCCGGATTATCTCCAACATGATCTCAACCTCTTACGCAATATTTTTGTTGAAAATTCATATCCTCTAAGACTGATAAATAAATTAATTTTTAATGTCCCCTTTGTTAATAGAAACAACATACTTACTATGTCACAATCAGTGCCCTCAGCACAAAATATTTCTGCTCCAACAAGTGTGTATTTTTATGCCCTTCCATATATTCCGAAACTAACCGTTGAACTCACTAAGATTTTTAAAGACTTTAAGAATATCAAAATAGCTAACAAGAACATCAAAACCATACGTCAGCTGTATAGCAAAATAAAACAACCCCTAACCACTCTAGAGACTACAGATGTTGTTTATTGCATTCAATGTACTGAATGTCCATCCACGTACATTGGTGAAACTGGAAGGAATCTGTCTAGCCGTATTATTTCTCATAAGAGTGATTGTAGATTAAACAAACCTACTTGTGCTTTGGCAGAGCATACTATCGATCTAGACCATAAGATAGATTTCAACAATGTAAAAATATTAGCCAGAGAGAAAAATAAATTCAAGAGAACTTTCTTAGAGATGGTACATATCAGCAAGAGTGATAATAACAATCTTAATAAGAGATCTGAGATCCAGAATCTTAGCAAAATTTACAATTTTATATTGACTTTTGACTGAGCTATTTTGCATCTCAGAGTTTTCTTTGGTTCTTTCCTTTTTTGAAATATCATTATTAATTGAATATTTACGATCAAACTGCAATTACTAATTCAGTTTTGTTTTGTTTTGAGTTGTTTTTTCTAAACCTATTTACTAAATACTATTTTCTTTCGATTGCTTATGTTATAATTTACATTTTTAATTTCCCGCTTAATTTCAAGTTGGTAATACAGTTGGCAGTACTAAAAATTCACTAACAGTATTCTGTTAGACGTTATTTTCAAAGTTGTTTTTTGTATTTTCTCCAAACTATTTAAACAATAATTATCCACTCACTTTCTCTTTCTGCTCGTGAAATGTGACTGAAATCAAGCCTGCAACGACGACTGTTTTCAACATGTCGTCCTACATTTTGTTTTTAACTTGTAACGTTTTTAGTAATTTTTAAAGTGTTTTTTAACAGTAACATTTTTAAGTTTAGTTGCAACCTCAGTTTTATCATGTTATTTAACGTTGTTGTTTATGCCACGAATCTTACATTCGGGTAAGTTTTTTATAGTTTTTTACAGCCTTTTTGGCACCATTCAGTTTGTTACTTCATAGTAATTTTCTTTGTAGACCTTGATAAAGGTGGCAAAAAACCACCGAAAGCTTGGATTCAGAATAAATAGTACGCCTTAGCAAAGCTCTATTTTTTATTGACTACCACACCCAAAAAGAAAAAAGTATTTACATATAATTTTTCCAAACTAGTCAAAAAACTTTGGACTACTATATATATATATATATATATATATATATATATATATATATATATATATATATATATATATATATATATTGAGATGATTGGTGTTTAAAGAAAAAAATAATTTATAAATTATATACTAGAGAATATTTTAAAAAATTATTTATGTGAGGGCATTTTTAAGAAATTAGCATATAATAAGTGTAAAAAGTTTTGTTTTAGTAATTATGATGTTGTAGATATATTTAAGTGAGCCATGTGACTAGGCAACCAAAAATACTCTGGGAGTGACGTTTAAATAATAATTACGAATATAAAGTGGGGTTATAATAATATGTTGTTTAAAATGTGTAGTTTATTAAATTAGAGTGTTAGTTACTGATTTAAGTGTATATTCTGATCTGAAAAGCCTAAATGTCAACAAAATTATCAATAGAAAATTAAAGAATTCTCCAGAATACAGAATTTGACCTTTGTTTACGGTAGAACGTTCTCGAATATGATTATGTCTATGGATCCAAGATATACTTTTTCCAGAACATTCATATAGGTAGGGAATAGAACAAATCGAACAGGATTTCTTGCTAGATGGTTCTGGAAGATTGAAAAGGTATAAATACTCGGTGATTTGGATTCAAGATGGCCAGTTTAGTATGAAAGTTAGTTAGAGTTAGCATGAAATAAGCCATTCAGTTAGTAAGAAGAAGTCAGATCAGTTACAGTTTAGTCAGAATTAGGAAGAAAGTATAAAGTATGTAATAATCGGTGATTTAGTATTAAAATTTGATAATATTGGAAAGTATATTAGAAGAATATTGGTTGGATATTGGAAGAAATTAAAAATTATATTATGATTGGAGATTAGTATAAATCAACTTATGATAATTATATGGTGATTGGATATTGGTATATTGAAAAGAAGAATAAATATAAATATATAATATATCTGGTGATTGGATATTGGTATATTGAAAAGAAGAATAAATATAAATGCTGTTTGCTGGTTTGCTTGAAAAGGTACAAAATTTTGTTAATATAATTTAGTTAGTGTCATAACAATTTCAATTTTGAAGATAGTTTGTTTAAATTTTACATTGTCTATAGAATTTAATTAGTTTAATAAGAATTTTAATTTAAAGATAGTTTATTTTAAATTTTACATTGGTTATGTTAGATATATATGTGTGTTTCATAATAGATATAATAAAGATAATTTAAAAAGTGCTTACAAACTAATTCTTTGAGAACCGCGATAAAAACCCTATATTATTAAATAAACACTCATTGCTCATCATTCACAAACAATACATCATACCAATAAAAATATATATATATATATATATATATATATATATATATATATATATATATGTTTCAAAAGATTTCCGCGGTTAGTATAATTATACCTAGAGCTAAGATTAATATTATTACAAGAATTTATATTAAACTCAACAGTCTTCCGCGTTGAACCGCGTCTATTACCATTGCGACGAGCTTTCGACACCCTCTTTGTTGCCTTTTTTAAGATTTCCGAGGTCTCAGTCTTCAGAGCCCCCAGACAATACTACACTGATCACTAACCAAGGCATTACTGCTACTGGGAAAAGCAGACGGTTCATTTATATTGTCGATGGTGACGTAGTTTGGGTGGAGGTTGGCGGAATGGTTAACGTGGTGATTGGCGCGGGGATCGAGGCGGGTGTTGGTGCGAACATTTATTACAGTAAGATTTTTATTGTCGGGTGGAGCGGACGATATTTTCTTTATAGGAGGTCTCCATATCAAAGGTAACCGTAATGCCGTCATCTCTTTTATTAAGACAATTTGGCCTTTTTTCAATTTCTATGACTTTTCGGATAATTCTTGGTTTATAGAAGCTATGGTTCTTAAGTTTTCAAAACCAATTTTGTCACCTGTAACGGAATTTCATAAAATCCGTGTTGTTCATTTGAAATGTTGTTTTTGATTGATCGGACAAGAGACGAAAGTTTTTGTTGGGGGGTAAATATTGTATTTGTTTCTCTTGATTTAAGAATTTTGTCGATTTTGTCAGTGACACCTTTGATGTAAGAAAGAAAAGCTTTTGTATGATGAGTAAACTTCGGCAAATATGCAAATAAAAATGTAGAAAATATGCGCATAAATATGCACGTGTTTACCCGAAAATATGCAAATATTTTACAAAATATGCATACAAATAAATAAAAAAATCGTAAAATAGTAACAATTTTATTTAAAAAAAAAGTGTACATAACTAAATATTTCCTACTATTCATTAATATTTACATTTATTTTAAGTAACTACATCATTTTTAAGTATGAATAAACTTATTTAGAATTATGGTAACAATAAATGACCAAGTGGTGTTCAAAATTTTCTAACAAAAACTTGTGGCTTCTGTCTGAGTACTATATTTATATATGGAAAAACTTCGTTCAACATCAACTGATGTAACGGGAGCATTTTTCAAACTAACCAAAACATTTGGTTCTAAATTAATTGTTTCCGAAATATTTCCAGCTAGAACACTGACTACTTCAGAAACAATATGGTAACCTTTATTTTTTTCCATAGTAGCTTCAAATTTTTTTAAAATATCTTTTCCAATATTACCTCTAACGTTCTGACAACATGACGCAAATTCTTTTATTAATGCTGTACTTTCGAACAATGACAGTTTTGGTGATTCTAACTGAGTAATTGTTTTTTGAACAAAACTGAAATTTGATTTTATAAATGAAAGTTCTTGTTGAAGCAAGTTACTCTGAAAAGTTTGTTTAGAATCCAAAAGAGATTGGGAACTTTCATCTGTTAACGTATCAATTATGTTCTTTATTTTAACAAAATGATCTGCATAAAAATTAGCTGCTTCTAACCATGTTACCCATCGCGTTAAAATAGGTTGTGGTGGAAGAGGAATGTTAGGTAGCATTTCTTTATAAAGTTAAATTCTTATAGGAGATTTAAGAAATACTTTTTTGACACTGGATATCATGGTATTTACAAGAGGAAACTTTTTTCGTATTTCCTCTGCAACTCTGTTTAATCCATGCGCTACACAAGTAACATGTATTAAATCTGGAAAAAATATTTTTAAATTTTGTCCTGATTTCACCATATAAGGAGCAGCATCCGATAAAATAAGCAGTAATTTATTAGAAGGAATAGTTGTCGGAAGAAAAAAAGTTGCTAATGTTTCTTGTATAAAACGCGAAATTGTTAAAGCATTTGTTTTCTCAAGTTGCTGGCATGAAATAAGATAAGATTTTGGTAAGGTATCTTCTTTAAGAACATCAATCAATAAATGAGCAATATACTTTCCTGAGGAATCAGTGGTTTCGTCTACAGATATGTAAAAATAATTATCTGCAATTTCTTCCTTAATATTAATTGACACCGACGAGTATTGCCCGTTCACATTATTTCTTCTTAGAGACCGATCACTTGGAACATTAAGTTTGCAATATTTTTTTAGAAACGAACTAAAATTTACATTTGCTAATTTTGAAAGCGGTATGTTTGCAGACACTAATGCGCGACACAAGTCTTCATTAAAAGTTTCTTGCTCATCTAATTTTTTTGAAGTAGATTGGAAACATTTAGCCATTGAAGTTTGATGTTTTCCTCCTATTTTTCCTTTTTTTGCAATGTGTGAAGCAGTTCTCACATGTTGGTCTATCTGAAATTTCTTCTCACATGCTATCTATAAATAAAAATAAAAACCTTTATTTTAACCCAACCTTAAAAATATAAAAATATACAAGGTGTTTTTGGTTAATCAAATAACTGGTTTGGAAAAAAAAACACTCGCTAAGTGTTTTAAATGCAGTATTAATCCACAAATTAGTTTTTGTTACTAACCATTAGTACATCATATAACTTATTTTAAAATTCAACAAAAGTTTTTTTTTTGTTAATTCAATTACAATAAAAATAATTGTGTTTTAGAATAGCTGACTTCATAAAAAAAAGTAAAGGTGAAAAATTTTTCTAAATACATACCATTGTATTGTACCATGGACAATTTTTTCTCACTAAAGGAAGCTATTTTTCATTTAAAAACAACCTACGAGTACTAAATTTCAAGTAAATACGTTTATTGGTTTTAAAGTTATTGTTGTTATTAACTAAAAGAATTTAATTTTTTTTTAATTTTAACACCCTGTATCTCGAAAAGTAAATAAGTTTGACCCCTCATTAACTATATCGTTTTGTTCAATTTTTCGAGAAGTATCTACAGTCAAACGTTGTAAGTGTCATTTGGAAACACCCTGTATGTATGAAATATTAGATATTTAATAGAAAATATTAGATACTTACAATTTTGCCACAGACTGAACAGTAGATTTTTCCCATATCCATAGACAGCTCTTTATAAGGTTTAATCCAAGTTGAAGCACTGGTTGTTTTAGGCATTATAAAATCACAATCTTCCTTTTTGTTACGCACAACGAGTGTTTACGCTTTGAATATCAAAACAAAAATGATTTACAAATCTGAGCATCAAATTAGAAATGTTTAGGTACCTAATTCAATAAACTGGGAGATTTTGGAAAATCCCTAAATTAGGAACAAAACTATTAGCCGTTTACCTGCTGTTAAGATACAATAAATTGTAGATAGATTTGGGGATTAGATCATAAAATGCAAATGAGCGAACCCTTAGCGATTATCCAATAACTAAATGCCTCAGTGACCGAGACTTTCTAAGAATGTTGAGGGCTACTTAAATTGATCTTCTTTTAAATTGTAAATGTTTTGTACCTGTAGAGATTACGTACTTAGATCATTTCTTGATTAAAATGACTACAAAATTTTATACAAGAATTGAAATAAATTGGTATGTTTAAAAATTTTCAAATACAGTATAAAAATCTGAACTTTTATGCACTTTATGCAAACTTTTATACAAATATGCCAAAATATGAAATATTTGCATAAAATATGCACAATATGCAAAATATGCAATATGCATATTTGCCGAAGTCTAATGATGAGGGTCTTAGTCTTTGAGTTGAGATTGGGTGGGAGATTAATGTCTGTGGATGCTCCTATTGATGTGAATTTCATGGTAACCGTTTTGGATGAGGGCTTGTTTTATGGCCCCTCTTCATAACTAACGATTACAGATAAGTAAGCGCGAGCACGATTGTGTAGAGGGCATAATTGGGTATACATGCCCATCATTGCCTATGATTGCCTACAACCCGTGAATTGTCCGTTTTTCGGAGATGCATCAAAGATAATCGCTTGATGCATGTGGTTCGACATACACGGACGATTGTGTGGACGCTTGCAGGATGATTGTGCCATAGACGATCATAGACGATCACCGATAGTGTAGCGTAGACATTAAACTAGAGAGCTCTGCGGGTCTACTTACATCATTGCAAAGGCGTATTTATCTGAAGACAAGGGTATTAATTACTGAATTAATTTGTGAAGGTGGATGATGAGGGTTGGCATGCAAGTAATAATTGGTATGGGTAGGTTTTCCATAAACAAAGTGATGAAAATCTTGAGATTGGTTTATGATAACGTCGAGAAACGGTAGGGATGAATCAGTTTCCACCTCCATCGTAAACTGGATAATAGGATGTATATTATTCAGATGGGTTTGAAAATACACCAAAGTGTTCCTGCCATGGGGCCAAATGACGAATGTATCGTCAACATATCGTAGCCAACATGTGAGTTTGAGCATTGATATGGATAGTGTTTGGATCTCGAATTCTTCTATAAAGATATTGGCAATTACTGCAGATAGTGGGGAGCCCATTGGGGTACCATTTATTTGTTTGTAGAATTGATTTTGGAAGATGAAAGAAGTGTTGAACATACAATGTTAAATGGAAGATAAGTGATCTTGCTGAAAACTGTATTAAGATTTCAGAATATTAAGGAGTTTCGTCTAGAGGAATGTTTGTAAAGAATGAAACGATATCGAAACTTACTAGAATGTCTGACGGTTTAAGAAGTTCGATAAAATGACAAGAATTTTAGACGAAGGATTAAGCATTTTCGGAGAGAGGTTGTAGAGTTTTGGCCAAGTACTTGGAAGGATTGGCGCGGAGGTTGGTGCAAACATTTCTGACAGTAAGATTTTGATTGAAGGGTGGAGTGGACTATATTTTTTTCTGGGAGTTCTTCATGTCGAAGGTAAACGTATAATGTCATGTTTTTTTTGATATAATTTGGCTTTTTTCAATTTCTGTGGCTTCTGGCTATGAACACGAGTCTTGAGATGCTATGTATTTTCTACCCTTTTATATGGATTTGAAGCCTGAACCTTAACAGAGGCAACATCCAAACGATTAGAAGATTTCGAAATGTGGTGATACCGCCGCATGCTCAGAATTTCTTATATCCTTCATGTTACAAACAGCACCGTGATTCAACGTATGAATAAAGATCTGGAAATCATGCGTATCGTGAAAATCAGAAAGATGACATACTTAGAGCATGTGATGCGCAATGAGAAGTATCAACTAATTCAACTAATTTTATAAGGCAAGATAGAAGGCAAAAGATCTCAAGGGCGTAGAAGGACATCGTGGTTGAAGAACATCAGACAGTGTGCAGGAATGACTACCATACATCTATTTAGAGCAGCTGTCACCAAAGTTGTATGGACCAACGTGATTGCCAACATCCACAGAGGATAGGCACCAAAAGAAGAAGATGGCTTCTCGAAAAAATTTTGGTTTATAAAAGTGGAGGATTGGCGCGTAGGTTGATGCAAACATTACTGACAGTAAGATTTTGATTGAAGGGTGGAGTGGACTATATTTTTTTCTGAGAGTTCTTCATGTCGAAGGTAAACGTATAATGTCATGTTTTTTATTGAGATAATTTGGCCTTTTTAATTTCTATTGTTTCTGGCTATGAACACGAGTCTTGAGATGCTATGTATTTTCTACCCTTTTATATGGAGTTGAAGCCCGGACCTTAACAGAGGCAACATCCAAACGATTAGAAGATTTCGAAATGTGGTGCTACCGCCGCATGCTCAGAATTTTCTATATCCATCATGTTACAAAGATCTGGAAATCATGCGTATCGTAAAAATCAGAAAGATGACATACTTAGGGCATGTGATGCGCGATGGGAAGTATCAACTAATTCAACTAATTTTACAAGGCAAGATAGAAGGCAAAAGATCTCAAGAGCGCAGAAGGACATCGTGGTTGAAGAACATCAGACAGTGGGCTGGAATGACTACTATACATCTATTTAGAGCAGCTGTCAACAAAGTTGTATGGACCAACGTGATTGCCAACATCCACAGAGGATAGGCACCAAAAGGAGAAGATGGCTTTTCGGATAATTGTTGGTTTATAGAAGTGGATAGAGGCTATGGTTCTGGAGTTTTTAACATAAATTTTTTGACCTGTATGAAGATGGAGAAAAAATGTTTATAAATCCTATTTTGGATTCTTCGATTTGTTTGGTCTAGATAAGATCGGTACCCGACATAGTAAACACTTATTCACGTACACTTTTTCATTTAACACTTAAGAAAACTATTGGTGAATGAAAAATCTTTCATAAAATAATTATTGGACAAAAATCATTCACGTAGCAAATTGTGTGAACAGACAAGCCTACAAGGGATTAAATCTCGCAAAGCTGTCATGCATGTTTAAAACTCATACCATTAATTTTACAACATGTTTATATAATACGTTTTATTATCAGACGCTATTAATCTGAAAACAAACTCTTCCGGTCTCTAATATTTACCAATTTGTACAGCCGCCTTGTTTCAGCTTCTCCCTTCCATTTTCTTCGGACTGCTCGACGTGTTACGTCGTTAATTAATTTTTTCTTCTCTAATTTTCTTCGTTATAATGCAAATTATGTTAATGGAGGTAAGTTTTCTCAAAAAGATTTAAACGTTGTACAATAATCTTGTGTAAATAATATATTTATGTACCACGTGAAGGTGGGAGTGGTAATTACTTGAGATAAAAAATCTCACTTTTATTCGTAATGCACACAAGATTTTTTCTACAATAAGTTGTTAAATGTAAACCATTTTTAAATAATTACCAAAATGAATACGATGTCTGACAAAAAAAACAGTTTAGACAAGACAAAAACCTTACATTTGTTGGAAAAATATTCCAAGAAATTTTTTAATAAACCTAGTTTTATAATGGGCAATTCTAATGCCAAAGTTGGATTGAAAGGTACTTTTACTATTACCGGAGTGGTTATTCTAGAATAATCAAACAAAAGGGAAGTACCAAAAGGAAAAATTTATAGTAATGAAAACTGGGTTTTGTATGACAAAACGTTGACACAAAATCTAAGATCGAATTAAATAAAAGAAAACCTACACACTTGTAAAGATAGCTGGTAAGATGTATGTAAAAATAAAAATATTAGAGATTAAGTGACGTTACAACTTGAATATAGTCGATTATGCCTAATAACAATGATTGATGTTGGTTTCTCTGATGCTAAATAACGACAGAATCACAGTCGTAGTGAAAAATAATAATAAAAGGTGAAGATTATTAATACACTGTAGCTGAAAGTCTAAAGACCAAATGCCTAGATTAATTTAGTCAAAATTGTGTCCTCTAATATTCTATTATGACATAATAATAAAAATACATTATCAATAATACCTGCTAAGATAATATATATCTTCTTCTTTCAGTGCCTATTAGTTTTGAATATTGGCAATCATTCTGGCTATAATTATTTTATTAACTGATGCTTTAAATAGATTAGTTGTTGTTGTTGTGGAGAACCATTTCCTCAGGTTTTTTAACCATGACATTTTTCTTCTAACAATTCCTCGCTTCGCGAATATTTTGCTTTGAAGGTTTATTTTCCGTAATCTGTATTTAGTGTTGTTTCTCATTATGTCCCAGATATTCTAACTTTCTCGTTTTAATCATATACATCATAAGATATATACCATGTGGTCCATATATATGGAATAAATTCATTTTAAGCGTTATTATGTACTATCTGAAAAAAACCTGAAACAGGTAGATTTTTATTCTTAAATTGACAATTTACAGTATGAAAATAATATCCCCTTTCAGCACCTCCTTTGAATTATAAGCACCCCCTCGAAAATTTTAAATGACAAAGGGGGTCGTGTGGCACCTTGTTAGAAAAGGATTTTAGTCCTCTGTTCAGCAATATAAAGTTTTTTGAGTTGAGTGCAATCATAACGGAGAAAATTGATTTTTACAAGTAAATTAAATGTTTAACTTGAGCACCATTATTCACTTCTTGACAATAACCGAGGTGATTTTGGAATTCTCGTACAACATTTTGTATGACCTCAGGGGTTATTTTGTTAGTTTCTTCCGTTATCCTAAATTTTAAATCAGCAATATTGCCTGGTCTATTAAAATATACTTTAGAAATAATCAGGTATTTTCGTATCTGTTCTGCTAAACATTAGGGAAAAAACTTTGAAGATAATAATATTAGTCAAAAAGCCAAATAAACAATTGATATGAATCTAGTAGGCTGCTGTCATTTAGGTATTTAATGTTACTAAAAGACGTCAGTATAATATTTGTGCGCGTATTAAATTTAATTATGGCTCATTTGTCCGAGACTCAAAGAATAAACATTTTTATTTTAATTGGTTTTGGTAATAAAACAAGAACTCAAAAGGAGGTTTGTGAAATGTTTAATAATAAATACCCTGGTCAACAAGTTTCGCAGTCTACAGAAAGAAAAATTGAAAAGAAGTTTCGTTATACTAGACATGTAAAAAATATTGAAAAACCAGGTAGAAATGTTAAATTTACTAATAAAAAAAAATTAGATGTACTTGAGATTGAGGAAAATCCACACAAGACAACTCGAAAACTGGCCGCTGTCAATGATGTTAGTAAATCATCTATTTTGAGGGTTTAGCATAAAGAAAAATACCACCCGTACAAAGTTCAGTTGGTTCTGGAGTGAAATGAAGATTATCCCGATAGAAGACAAGAGTTCTGTAAAATAATGATGGACAGAATGAACGCAGATTTGCAGTTCATAAACAAAATAGTTTTTCTAATGAAGAGACGTTTCATTTAAACGGAACAGTTAACAAACTCAGAGAAAATCCTCACTTGGTGTGTGAGACTCACGCAATATCCTACGAAAATTAATATTCGGGCTGGTATCATTAACAATAAAATTATTGGTCCTTATTTTTTTGGGGGCACAGTTGATGGTGAGGTTTATCTAGATTTTTTGATTAACTTTTTAGTGCCTACATTACGAAGATTTTTTCCTGATGTCAATTATCCAAATAAGATAGATCGATCTATTTACTACCAACAAGACAGAGCTCTTCCGCATTTTGCACGTATAGTTAGAAATTATTTAAACGAAATTTTTTCCCAATAGGTGGATTGGAAGACGTGGAACGATCGAATGGCCGGCTAGATCCCCGATTTGACTCCTCTCGATCACTTCTTAAGGGGTTATTTAAAATCTAAAGTATATTTTAATAGACCAAACAGTATTGAGGATTTAAAAGTTAGAATAATGGAAGAAATTAACAAAATAACCCCCGAGGTCGTACAAAATGTTGTGCGAGAATTCCAAAATCGCCTCGGCTATTGTCAAGAAGTGAATGGTGGTCATTTTGAACATTTAATTTAATTGAAAATTACATTGAAAAATACATTCTAAATATTATGTGACATTATTATCTTCATTCAACCTAAAGTTTTGTGATAGAGACATTATCAAAATTTTACATCTTCAAAATCAATTTTCTCAGTTATGATTGCACCAAACTTAAAAAACTTTATATTTCTGAACAGAGGACTAAAATTTCTTTCTAACAAGGTGCCACACGAACCCCTTTGTTATTTAAAATTTTCGAGGGGGTGTTTATAATCCAAAGGGGGTGCTGAAAGCGAATAATATTTTCATACTGTAAATTGTCAATTTAAGAATAAAAATCGATCTGTTTTAGGTTTTTTTCAGATAGTACATAATAACGCCAAAAATAAATTTATTCCATACATATGGACCGCATGGTATAATAGAAATGGTAGAGATTTATTTACAATTTAATGAGTAACATCATTGCCGATTACAGATAATTAGTGGATGTACGACCAATGACAACTGGCTTTACTGTGCACTCATAGTACCAATTAGTGGACCAATACTATAAGTAGGATGGCTATCAATTTACTTAACTTTTTTTGTTACATTTCAACATTCTAAAATGACCAATTTATGGACTTTACAATTTATATTCATAAATTTCCTGGGTATATTTAAGCACCTGTTTTAGATTTGAGAAACATGCTTTCTTAATGTCAAATTTTTAATAAATGGACATATTAGTTATATAGTATATGTTATTTGTGACGCTTAAAGACGCTATTTTCTCAGATGTCACCGAATATTCTTCTCAGGATCTTTCGTTCAAATATAAGCAGGAGGTTTTCATCTGCCTTGGAAATGGTCCATGTCTCCGATCCATATGTCAACACTGGTTGTATACGGGTTTTGTATACGGTTATTTTTGTTTTTTTGGCTTAAGTTTCTGCTTCTCTTATATCTACTCAGTCCAAAATAGAATTTGTTTGCTAGGAATATTATTCCCTTGATTTCTTCGTCATGATATTCTTCTTGATGATCAGGGAGCCTAAGTATGTGAATTTGTCCACCACTTCAAAGGTAGAGTTATCAACCGTGAACTGGTGGCCGATGTTTCTGGCTCTATTGTTGGGCGTTGATGACATTATCTTAGTTTACTCCTCATTTACTTGCAGGCCCATATTTTTTGAGGTATTTGGCAAGGTGGTATATAAACCAGGACGTTTTATTAAAAATGCAAAAAGGAAAAGAGTTGATAACCGCAATAAAAACAGCCAAAATTGAATAATTCGGTCACATCAAGAGGAACAGTTAAAGTTATGGGTTGCTGCAAATAATTCTTTAAGGAAAAGTAGAAGGAAAACGAGGACCAGGAACGCGAATAATTTCTTGGCTGAAAAATCTTCGTACGTGGTTCAACACAACAACGATAAATCTTTTCAGAGCCGCAGTTTGCAAAACACAGATTGCCATGATGGTCGCCAACATCCGAAACGGATAGACACTACAAGAAGAAGAAGCAATCGTAAGGTCCATTCGCGTAGCTTGGGCATATTTTGACAGATTTATAGTCCGAAACCTACAGCCCAAAAATTCCTACTTTTCAGTATTGATAGCTCAAGTATACTACTATTGCAGACTTCTTCCTTTGAAAAAAGAAGAATTGTGGAAGTGTATACTAAACCCATAAAATTTTCCCTGTATATTTAAAATATAATATTTAAGTTGTTACAATTTAACATATTTTAGAAAATATTTATATTATTCACGTTGTTTATTTTATTTAATATAATTTTATTGTTTTATTATTTTTGTTTAATTCTTTTGTTAGTTCCATTTAGTTAATTATTTAGTTTTATGTTGAAATTTAATATTATGGATATTCAAAGTTTTCCATTTGTTCCATATGCTAATGCGTTGGTAAGTTTTTCTTTAATAAATATGATAAAATGTTCTTTAAAAGTTAATATTTTAAGATGTGTAAGGATGCTGTTAAATTACAAGGCAATGAAATTGCACAATGGTTTATTCAAACTTCCTTCCATTTTATTTACAATTATTTGCCGAATGAAAACGCTGTTGAGATAAGTTGATCACTAAATTGTATTTATCGAATTAGGTAAATGTTACAAATGTTCTTAATAACAAAAACATTTCAGTTAACATACAAATGTCTAAAAGTCTCAGAAAAAAGTGTGCATAAATGTAAACTTGGGCCTAATAGGTACAACCCTCACTTTAATAAGAAAAGTCGCAAAAGAAAATTAACGACTGACTTAAATGATAGCGTCAAAAATCAAATTCGCTTAGAAATTTATCGCATGTATGAAGAAAGTAAGTTTCTATTACACAAGGTGGTCCAGAATTATGTACATTAATTTCTAGAGCTCATAGTACGTCCAAAAATAAGGGTACTTCTTTATAAATAATTGTATTCTTTATGTACACTTTTTTATAAAACTAAATAATAAGGGAGATACAACCCTTTAAAGGGGTGAACTGAAATTCTTATTTTTTCAAATATCTTCCAAACGGTTTTGAATACGGAGTTCATATTTTGGGAGTGATTATAAGACATTAGGATAATTAATTTCATGTTACCACCTACCACATCCTATATTAATACAGGGTAGTTTTGGAGGGTAAGTGGGGGTTATTGCGTCACATGTTTTTTAATTTTTACATATTTTAAAAAAATATTTTAAAAGTTGTTTCCTTAGACTTTTCTACGTAAAAAAGGTGCTCTTGTAATATTTTGATAGATATCACCGTTTTCGATTTATTTAAACTCTAACGTATACATGTATTTTATTGTAATCGTTACATTTCTTAATATTCATCAAGTATGCTTTGGAATTGACACTTGTGTTAGCAATAATATTACAAATTAATGGAAAACTTAATTAATACTTAACATTTAATTAATGGCGAAAATAATATTTCACAACAACTGTTCAAAATGTTCTCCATTTTGTTGAATACATAATCTAATTCTTTTATTTAGCGAACGCATTAATCCATTTAATGTTACTGGATCGTTTTGTAAATCGGTAAATACTTGTTCAATTTTGTCTCTTAACTTATTTACTGTATTAATTGGAGTGTTATACACTTTTGATTTCAAATAACTCCATACTGTAAAGTCCATTGGATTAAGATCACAACTACGAGCAGGCCAATGAATCGGTGCATCCGCACCCCGGCCTATCCACCTATCAGGGAAATGTTCATGTAACTACCTTCTACAAATTCTTGTGTAATGTGGTGTAGCACCATCATGCATGAAAAACATGTTTCTTCGTATTTGTAATGGAATATCTTCCAAAATATCATGTAAAATATTGTCTAGAAAATTGTAATACATGTTACCATTTAAATTTCCGGGAAAGATGTGGTATCCTATGAAACTATTTCCTAAAGTAGCCCAAACGTTTATCTTGAACGTGTGTTGGAAGTGAGTTTCCATTGTAGCCCTTGGATTTTCTTCAGCCCAGAAGTGCATATTTCTAGAATTGAACATACCTTGTCTTGTAAATGTGGCCTCGTCCGTAAACAGAATGTTGCTTAAAAAATTTGGTGCAGTTTGAACTTTATTTTGCAATACTTCACAAAAATCAACTCTAAAAGGCATATCGTCAGGTAACAATTCCTGCACTTGTCGATAGTGGTAAGGATGCAATTGCTCTTCATGCAGAACTCTTAAAACACTTTGATGGGAAATATTCGTTCTTAATACTAACCTGCGTGTACTTATTGTGGGGTCATTTATTACAGCATCCAATATTTGCTGTTCAACGCGAACATTTCTTGCTTCTCTACGACGACCAGCATCTGTATTCCTTCTTTGAAGACAAACGGTTTCTCTCAGTCGTCGTTCAGTACTTACAAAAGTCCTGGCATTGGAAATATTTCTGTTCGGATACTTTTCTCTGTAGCGTCTTACAGCGGCAGCAGCATTTCCCGAACATTCCCCTAATACTAAAAGTATGTCTGTCATCTCAGAATTTGAATAGTGTGCCATATTGCGAGCAAACAAATTTAAAAATATAGCAAAAGAGACGTGTTAAACAAATTTCACTGTCGAGTACAATAAAAGTGTAGATAAAATAATTTAATTGTTATTAAACATCACTGACAATTCATAGACTACTTGAGATTAAAGTTTTGTTTTTAACACAAGTGTCAATTCCAAAACATACTTGATGAATATTAAGAAATGTAACGATTACAATGAAATACATGTATACCTTCGAGTTTAAATAAATCGAAAACGGTGATATCTATCGAAATATTACAAGAGCACCTTTTTGCGTAGAAAAGTCTAAGGAAACAATTTTTAAAATATGTAAAAATTAAAAAACATGTGACGCAATAACCCCCACTTACCCTCCAAAACTACCCTGTATTAATATAGGATGTGGTAGGTGGTGACATGAAATTAATTATCCTAATGTCTTATAATCACTCCCAAAATATGAACTCCGTATTCAAAACCGTTTGGAAGATATTTAAAAAAATAAGAATTTCAATTCACCCCTTTAAAGGGTTGTATCTCCCTTATTATTCAGTTTTATAAAAAAGTGTACATAGAGAAGTACCCTTATTTTTGGACGTACTATGAGCTCTAGAAATTAATGTACATATTTCTGGACCACCTTGTATATAAAAAAATATATTTTATAAAAAAGTTAGGCTAATTTAGTTTATATCGTTAAGTTGCGCCAAATGTAGGCAACCAACTTAAAGTTTTTGGTAGCATTTAGCTTGAGTTTCTTGAGAATAGATTCAATAAACGAATTATGTTTAGTATTATCCAGCTAATTTATTATTTTTTTTAAAGTGATGATAATAACGCTGAATAAGCAATATTTTAAATGATATACAATCACAAAACGTACTCAATATTGTATTATATAATCTTCAAAATAAAGTACGTTAGATAAAAAAGGTAAAATCCCGGTCGTTCAAAACTAGTTTCTGGTAGGAGTGATAGAATATTAGTATGTTTGCAAAAAAGGTCGACGAAATACTCTAATAAAATACGCTATAAGCACGTGCTTCTAGTCTGTCAAAATGTAACTAACTTCGCAAAAAAATAATTAAGTACTAAATTCACTAAACAGTCCGGACTGGGATTAGCGAATCGACTATAATTATAATTTTTGAATGGCTCAATATAATTTCCTTCAAAAAACGTTTATTTAAAAGTATCTTTAAACATTATTTAATTATCTCGTTTAGCTTTTTATTTTACGTTTTAATGTATAATTGTTAATTTACTTGTTAATTTTTATTAAACTATAAATTAAAATATTTTGTAGTTTAATAGTAATAAACATAAAACATAGTTCCCGAGTGCTATATTTATATACTCATTAAATTAGAAGCAGTTTGTCCTTATAATTTCTAAATGAATTTAAATAAACGCCAGATAATAATCTGCCATCACAAATAAACTCTCGCGATCAAGAGAGAGTGAGAGCGGGAGAGAGAGAGGAGTGATGCTCTAGCAAATTCATTAGCAAAGTTTCAGTGACTGCATAGCTTAATAATATCTTAATACGCGCGTACGGCATTTAACATATAATTACCGGCTTAACTGCCAATCATTAACTGCCAAGACGAGAGTTAAAAACACCGACACCTTTGGCCCTAATATCACGGTGGTCTTTAAAGCGTACTCTGCACGATCTCGATGGGCTTCAAACTGAACGAGAAGAAGAGCATAAACACCTACTTGTTAAAAAAACATAAACGCCATAAATATGTATCTTATGATGATGTGGTGTGCCTCATTACATTGTCGTTTTATCGTGGAATAATCGCAGAACGTGGTTTTGTTTGTTTTTGCCTCAAAATAACTCATTAATTATAAATAAAAAGGAGATCTAACAGAGAATATAGAGCAAAAAATAGATATGATTAAAACAGGCCATGAAATCACATACGTTTGTAGCTGGGTGGTGAATAATATGTGGAATAACGTGAACATTGTGGTTTAACATCGTCAATTAATATTATTATACTTATTAATACTTACTAATTAGAAATATATTTTTAATAATATTGTGCACATACATACATACATATACAGACAAATTAGGTTGTAATTTTCAGCGGATTTTCACAGATAAGAATATCCATGATTTTAAAAATGTTCTACAATTCTTTTAATGCTATCTATACAATATCACAATGAGATATTTACTTCATTCGTATTCAACTTAATGATAAAAAATAACAAAACGTGTATTACTACTTTATCCCACGAGCAAAAAAACAATTCAATATCTTCGAGTTTTTTGATGGCGCTGAAAGGTTGACCTATGTAAGTAGTAGTTCCTATCGCAGTATAAGCAAAATGTTTGACTCCAATAATTAAGCAGCAGATGAAGGTGGAAAAAGAAAAGCCGAAGAGGTTTTGGAGGCTATTTAACGATCTAAAAAACAACCAGATCTGCAAAGAAAATGACGTTTCTAACAAAGAGCTGACGCAAATGATGAGTATGTTAAAAAATCTCAAAAAGAGTACGGAAGAAGCAAGAAAACAGCAAAAAGAACAAGCGAAAAAGATGAAGGAAGTTTCTGAGGAAATAAAAGAACTTAAAAAGGAATAAATCTAAAACAACAAAAAGATATTACTTAATAATGAAGAATATTAATGAAAAAATGGTTCAAAAATTTAATATTTTTCAGAAAGAAATACTGAGTTCCAACGAAAGAATCCAAAAATTGAAAGCGGCAGAAGAAGGAAAACATGGTTATATAATAAATCCCAACATATACAAAATCCAAGTATAATAAGAGAAGCAGTGAAAAATTTTATCTATAAGGAAATGGGTATAGAAGTAAAAATAAATGAAGCAAGAAAATTAGAAGATAAAGGATGCTTATTCGAACTAGATAGAAAAAACGAAAAGACGAAAATAATGAAAAACAAAAATAAACAAGGAAGTTCCAAATTGTATATACATAAATCATGACCTAACAAAACTTAAAAGAGAAAACAATTTCAAAATAAGAACGGCTAAAAAAGTAAATAGTAAAGGGAACATTGCAAATGTAGGATATCAAAAGTTTATTGTAAATAATTAAGTTTGAAAATGGAACGGTGAAAAAATGCAATGGTAAATTATAACAGTCATAAAACTAATAAACTATAATGGACAAAACAATATCACAAACACGCCACGGCAAAGTAATACAAGTATTACAAGAAGTAATACAAACGTCAAAATGGAATACAAGAGAAAGCTACAAAAAAGGAAAATTGAAAAAAATGGTAATTGAAGTTAGAACATATAATTTTTAGATCGTAGCATCACTAAGAAATGAAGCAATTAGGTCAAGATAGTGAGGAATATTCGGATATATTAGACGTGGAGAGAAATACACCTTACTCCAACTGATTATGCAGGGAAAGATCCAAGGAAAGAGAAGCATAGGGAGGCGTAGAATGTCATGGCTGCGCGACCTGAGAGAGTAGTACGGATGTACATCAAATGAACTTTTCAGAGCAGCCGTCTCAAAAGTCCGAATAGCTATGATGATTGCCGACCTCTGCCGCGGAGATGGCACTTGAAGAAGAAGAAGTGAGGAAATGGAAGATTACTTATTCTGTAATAGCAGAGACAATAAAAGAATGTTGCAGATTAGTGCAGGATTTTTAATACATAAGTAGTTTAGAGCGTCAATTGTCGAATTCAGATCAATATTCAATAGACTGAAAAAATTCAGTCTATAAGAACAAGAAATAGAGGCAAAGGAAGAGTTTTATAACTTACTGGAACAAGTATATAAAAGTATCGCCAAGTATGATCTTAAAATAGTTCTTCGAGATGCTAATGCCCAAACAGGTAGAGAGGATATATTTATGCTTACACTAGGAAGATACAGCTTGCATTTAACAACGAATGAAAATGGTCACATGCTAATTGATTTTGCAAAGAAAAAAAACGTCTTACTAACAAGTACCTACTTCCAGAGAAAGGAGATATATAAGGGCACTCGGAGATCACTTGATGGTCAAGCGGTAAAACAAAAAGTTTTACTAGAGAATGATGTAGAAAAAACCATAATGAATATATGTTTATATAGAGGGCCAGATATAGACTTGGACAACTTTTTAGTAAGAGTTAATGACGCAGATAATAACTATAAATAGAAAAAAAAAACAGAGAAAAATGCGAAGTTGATACTGCTTGTTCTATAAAAGGTAGTAATGGCAATACAACTTTTGTGTACATTATGCCAAAAGAGAGAGGCTCATTTTTTATGTACGATGAGCTCACTGCCAAAAACGGATGTAACGAAGTGGTTAGTTATTTACATTATTACTTAAACTGTGTCCCATAAACGGTTTCAATTTTCTATTTATTTTCGGAGAACTGTTCTGTCCAAAACAAATATCACACGATAGTGCAGTTCTTTCTTACATTCATAAATGCTTTCAGTAGTAATATTCAGCTAATTATACATTAGTTTCCAAAACTCGGTCACAGCTTTCTACCGTGCAGCCGTTGCTTTAATCTGATTGAAAAAGGAAAACGAAAAAAAAAAAACAGTGGTCAGTCAGGTACAGTGGCCATTTTTAAATATTTTGTTGTTGTTTGATAAATACAGACCATCTAGTACAAACGCTAACAATTTTAGCCACAGTAGTCGCCTACTACGCTTGACCCCTGCACCATCGTTTCCAGAACCATTTTGTATACGAACCTGTTGAGGGGTGTGTTATGTAGAAGTAGCAGGTAA